>NW_015168067.1:270185-307926 GCF_001447785.1 Gekko japonicus
GAGCCCCCCCCACCCCCTATAAAGCCTCCTTCCTCCTAGTTCTTCCTTCTCTCTTCCCTTCCTTCCCTTTCCCCTCCTCCTCCTTCCCCGGCTCCGTCCTTTCCTCTCCCCCGCCGCCTTGCTGCTGCTGCTCCTGCCGCCGCTGCCGCCGTCGCCCTGGGGCCGGGCGGGCGACCGGGAAACCGCGGCGCTTGGATGCCTGGAGCCCGCGGCAGAGACCCAGCCCCGAGCCCGCCATGGGCTGCTGTGGGAGCGCCGCCTCTCAGGTGAGATGAAGCGCGGGGGGTGGACTGTTGGGGGGGGCGGCGAGGATGGGACGCCTTCTTTCGGAGGAGGCTGTGTTGTCATGTGAAATAAAACAGGGGTCTGCTGCATGCACCTTAAAAGCTGACTGACACCAATGGAAGGCCTCTTTAAGGCGCCACTGGACTTCGGGTTTGCGATCTTTCCATAAAATAGCGCTCTCTTTCCTGTGTCGTCTTCCTCTTCCTCCATTCAAAGCCCCCCCCCCAAAAAATATTTACTGTGCCTCACTATGTCCTCCTCTCCCTCCTTTGGCACCAGCTGTACCCTTGTCTTCTTCCCCTACACGCATTGGCACGTTTTGTATTTACTTGGGTGTTTTTAACCCCCTCAATCCTGGTTGCTATAAACTTGTCTGAAATCTCTCCCCCCCCCCCCCCCCCCCCCAGCTTTGGACCCCTTAACCTGCTGCCTCCCTCTCCTACCAAATCCTGGATTCAACCTGGGTTCCCACCACCATTCCTGCAGTTTACTGTGGGCTTTTAAAAACTGGCTGCATCCTTGACTCAGGAAGTGCTTTCAGAGCTTGGTGTGGAAGTGGCAAAGCATGTTTAAAAACAACATGGTAGAATGAAACAAAATGTTTTTTTTTTTAAAAAAAAAAATCCATTGCTTCCTGCCTCTAGTTATCTGTAGTGGTTTACTGTACCAGCTGGGAGAGGGAGGAAGCGGAATAACACTGCCCTCTCCTCTTTGCCTTTTGTCAAATGCCAAACTGGCGCCTTCTGCCCGCTGTCCTTGTTGTCCTTATTTTTATATGCCTTCCCTGTGCCTATGTCTGATATCTCTTCTGACCCAGTGCTTGTCTGCCCTGCCTCATTTCCATTACCACGCATGCTTTGGGCTATGGCATGATGCCTGCTGGCATACTTTGCCATACAGAGAACATGGCAATGAATTTCTTCAATCTGACTTGGCTGTCTCTTAGTAGTCTTGCTGCCTCCCTCTCTATCCAGTGTTAAAAGGCACCAGCAGTCCCTGTTATATTAGTTTTCTACTCTTCACACACCCTTGACTTGACACTGTTTATTTAGTCAATCTTTGCATGTTCTCCTCTCCTGTTTCTTTGGGTTTTGTGTTAATGACCCTTGCCTCTGTAGTTCCTATTTTGAACTATAACTTCACCCCCTCCTCTTACCTAGTACATTCCCTGCTGCTTGTTTGGCCATCTGATTCTGCTTATTGCTGTGCCCCACACAATTTACCGCAGGTGCCCATCTCTGCATCCACTTACTTGTGACAGTTGTCTGTTATATGTCCTTAGAGGAGTTCAGGGTGGCCTATGTTTCACATCACTGCTTATTGCTGTGCCCCACACGATCTACTTTCCTACCACAGGTGCCCTTATGAAATCTTAGCCCATCTCTGCATCCACTTACTTGTGACAGTTGTCTGTTATATGTCCTTAGAGGAGTTCAGGGTGGCCTATGTGGTGGTGGACCTTTGCAGAAACCCTGTGAGGTAGCTTGGACTGGAACGTAGTACTGTGTCCAAGGCAAAACGGGACTGCCCACATTTAAGCACAACACTTCAGTCATTGTACCACACTGATTACTACCAGTGTGTTTTCTAGAGGTGTGTGCTCAGTATATCTTTAAGATGTATTAATAATCCTTTAAGACATTTTAATAGGAGTTTTGCCATGTTACTCCCACTGCAAATGCTTTTTTCCCATTGTATGTTTAATGGACTGATGCTTATCTGCATTAATAATTGAGGACAAACTATAAAGAGACGGTAGTAACTTTTCCAGATGGAGTAATCATTAGTTTTCGTTTTTTAAACTGGGCTATTGCTCTTATAGCTCTCCTTGCTGTAATGTGGCGATATCCTTTCCCCTGCCACATTCTTGGGGAAGGATGTGAAGTTTTCATTGTGTAATGATAGGCATGGCTAATTTGTTACAGCCATGTTTGGACTACTATCTGTCTTCTGTGTGTCTGTGTGAGGTAAAAAGCAATTTGTCAGTTTATTGTGTTCTATCTCTCCCACCATCCATATTCATCTGTTTCCTTTCTAAAATAGTTCCTTTCTTCAGGGCCCAGAGAGAGGATTTAGGACCCAAAGATGGAATTGATAGTGGCAGCTTTTTTTCATTTGTGTGTTAATGCTATTGGACTGTGTCTGGAGTATAATAACTATAACTGTAGGGCCACAGTGATGCCAAAAATTAGGTTGAGTAGGGCATACCATGCAGCAGTTTCATTACCAGTTTTCTGATGTGACAGGAAAAGGTATCCTGAGGTGTGATGGATTCTGAATGCTCTGCTGCAAAAATCTTTTTTGAAACATGCATGCAGGGACTTGGCTATAACCATGTTAACTCTTGCCCATTCCTTTCTCCTCTTCCTCTCCTAATTTTAGCCATTCCTTATTTGCCATAGTTATATTGCTCTCTTGCTACATTCAAGGCACACAGAACTCCACCCACTTCTCCAACATTAGCTTAAAACCTTCCCAGGTTGACAACTGAACAAATGATGCATTTTAAAATTGGAATGTCTGTTCTCCACCTGCTATTGTGTCAACAGGCTCAGAGTCTGGTATCCAAACCTTCACCTTCTTTTGCATAATTTCGGTTGGTGTCATGATTTTGCTTTTCCCTGTATCGTGTGGCTTGATTCACTTTTGGGGGCCATCTGCTTGGCTGGCACAGTCACATAGTGTGCCTTGACTGAGACTGTGTGCCTATGATTTGGACTGTGTGTTGATTGGAAAGATTGTGGATGACCCTGCCTTGTGGCGGTGGAAGGAACTGGACTGCTAGATGGCTTTTTGCTTCCTTTCAGCTCTGTGATGCCACATTCACACCTGCATTTTGCAGCTGCCATGGGTTAGTGATGACTGTTCTCAGAGATTCCATTCCTAACAGAACCAGTGGCTTGTTTGTCTAAAGGCTAAATAACATCTCCTGTTGCTTGGCTTCTTTTGTTTTCTGTAATACCTTTTACGTGCTTTTCATATGGCCTATGTAGCTCCGAATATTCTGGGTTTTCTTCTTCTGCATGGTGGTCTTCTCAGAATGAATTCAGTACATGATCTTGTTGGTCCATGAACTTCCTGGATCATAGTTAATACTGACCATTACAATATTTATCCCTGTTCTTTCTCTCCTTCCCCATTTCTTCACATTTGACTACATAAAAAACTCCTTTGTGAAAATTTCAGTATAGGTCCACTAGTTTTGAAGAAGTAACTTCCCATGATTCAAATATATGCTTTGCCTTTAAGCTTTGTCTTCTTGCCAAAATTCTCTTCCTTTTCTTCACCACAGAAATTTGGCTAATATATTGACATCAAGGTTATTAAAATCTCCCTTGGATATCTATATATATCTGCCCCTTCTTTCATGTTCAGAGGTTATATTTTCTGGGGTTTATTAACTTCCAGGGGAAAACAACTTGGGGTCAGGCAGTGGCAAACATCAACATGGTATAGTGCATACAGTATCAGACTATGGTCTGGGAGACCCAGGTTCAAATTCCCACTCTGCTGTGAAACTAACTGGGTGGCCCAAAATATACCTCAGGGTTGTCATGAGGAGAAGGGGCAAATGATGTACACCACTCTGAGTTCCATGGAAGAGCAGAATAAAAATGTACTAAAATAAGTATCTGTTTGGGCTAGTACTGTGACACTGACAGTCGATTATACTGCTATTTGTCAAATAATACTCTAGAGGTGAACAAAAAAGCTCAATCCCAGGAGTCTGTAAGCATGTGTTTACATCACAAATGTAGAGTTCACTCTTAAGATTTCTTAGCTCTTAAGGCAGAAATAGTCTGTGACCCTGAGTGAAGAGGGCTTTCTGCTTTTGCTGAAGGGCCCCTAGCCCTATTTGAACACATTAATCTTCCTTATACTGGGTCAGGTTCTTGGTTCATCAAGGTCTGTATTGTCTACTCAGACTGGTAGTGGCTCTCCAGTGTCACAGGCAGTGGTCTTTCTCATCACTTGCTGCCTTGTCCTTTCAGCTGAAGGTGCTGAGGATTGAACCCAGGACCTTCTGCATGCCAAGCAGATGCTCTGCCACTGAGCCACAGCCCCTCCCCTCAGAGTTGCTAAAACTCTTCTGCACAGATCATAAACCAGGTCCACCACCAACTTTACTACATGTGGTGTGAGGGAGAAATGCTCCCCATAACAGACTTTCTAAGAAAGGAAAGTAGAATTCCTAGAAGGCCATTTTTATACTAAGAATACAGTCTAACACTTTAAATGGTCGCTATTGTTTGGCTTTCTCTACTCAGATTTTACCAGTTTTGGTTTTGACTGGGAAAAAGGGGGGCGAAATAAAATACAGATGATGCCTAGCCAAGTATAGCACGTACTGAATGAATAGGTTCAGATTCTGAATGAAACTACTAAATATTGAAAATAAGCTTGGTGTGTCTACATAAATGTCAATTGATATTCTATTGTACACTGTTTCAAGCCATGTGGACCTGTACTGGTGGCGGCTTCTTTGAGCTTCAAGGCTAGAGCTGTGTGGTAGAAGTGATTGATGTGGTCTAAGTAAAACGTTTTTCAAGCTATGTTTCCAAGAAGACTGAGATTCCTTCGTTTATCAAAAGTCCTACTACACATTCAGTAAAAAGACAGGCCTCCCAGAATGGTGCATACCACCCCTACAGATTTTTTTTGTTCAGTCGCACAGTCGAGTCCAACTCTTCACAACTCCATGGACCGCATCACGCCAGGCCCTCCTGTCTTCCGCTGTCCTCTGGAGTTTGCTCAATTTCATGTTTGTTGCATCTATGACACTGTCTAACCATCTCATCCTTTGCCGTCCCCTTCTTCTTTTACCTTCAAATCATTCCCAACATCAGGGTCTTCTCCAGTGAGTGCTCCCTTGTAATGTGCAGACTCAGTGTACTGCTATAAGATGTATGTTCAATGTGTTTGGTGAAAGGATAAGGACCCGAAAGAGCCTCTGGCCAGTGCCACAACTAAAAGGAATTTGTGTGAGAGACTGTACTTCATAATTCCCTGAAACTCTCAAGATGTCTTTGTCAGGCAAAGAAAAGTTGAAAGGCGTTTGTTTGTTTAGTGCAGGAATCCTGAAAACCATGGATCTAGTATACGACTTACTATAAACACTGCAAAACATTAGTACTTCCTTAGGAGAACGTAATAAAATGGCGTTCTGTGAATGTGTGTAGACAAGATAGAAGTGAAGTATATATTATCATATTAGTGTTCATTACACAGTTTTAGTGTTTTGACATATATTTGAAATTTCAGCTTATATGATCACAATTTAAAAGTTAAGTCTTTAAGTATGATAAAAGTAATTGAAGATGTTAATGGCTTAAAATGGCAAATAACTTTGCCACTCCTGCAAATTTTGCAACATAGTATGGCTATGTTTGGATCAATTTTCTCTGTGATACTTGGAGGGGGGAGTCACTTCAGAAGCCTACAGTTCAGAATGTATGTTTGGCATACATTCTTAACAGAAGGTTGTTTTAACAAAACAGAATAGTATAACTTTTGTAACTTCTTAAAACACACTTGTAGTTGGATTCTGAATATACCAACTTGTGATCCAGAAGAGAGAGGGCACAGCACTTCCCTGTTGCAGTGGTTATATACACAGCTTTCTCCTTACCCACTACCAGTGATGGATCAGCACATGTAGAAGCCGTTCCCAATTTGTTGGATTGCAAGTAATGTGGAATCATCAGGGCTAGTGTGGGACTAGATCCAGCCCCTCCTGGCTGGTTAAAGTCTGCAGGGGAAGGTGAGAGGTCTAATGGGCCCCGGTCACACGGCAAAGTTGCCGCGGGAGAGGCACGGATCGTGGTAAACGTTTGCCACGGGCTGCCTCCAAACGCCCGTGGTGTGATTGCGCCGGCGCGCGGCATTCCCCTCCGGTCCCTCATTTACCCGCTGGCGCCGAGGGAAGGACCGGGTGGTGTGCTGCCAGCGCGTCTGATCGCGTAATCGCGGATCAAACTGTGCCGGGGCAATTAGCCACGCCTCCCCCCGCGATATCCAGCCCGTGTGACTGGGGCCCTAGTTAAGGTAATTACACCCTTTTTTGATAGAGGATGACTTCCCAGATTTCTAAAAGAGTAATTACCTGGTAATTAAGAAACTTTCATTGGTCAAGGTTCCTTTAAGAACATAAGACAAACCAATGTTGGATCAGGCCAGTGGCCCATCTAGTCCAGCACTCTGTCACAGTGGCCAAAAATACCAGGTGCCATCAGGAGGTCTACCAGTGGGGCCAGGACACTAGAAGCCCTCCCACTGTTGCCCCCCCCAAGCACCAAGAATACAGTGCATCACTTGCCCCAGCCTGAGAGTTCCTATCTATACCTTGTGGCTAATAGCCACTGATGGACCTCTGCTCCATATGCTTATCTAATTCCCTCTTGAAGCCATCCATGCTTGTAGCCACCACCACCACCTTCTGTGGCAGTGAGTTCAATGTGTTAATCACTCTTTGGGTGAAGAAGTACTTCCTTTTATCTGTTCTAACCTGACTGCTCAGCAATTTCATTGAGTGCCCATGAGTTCTTGTATTGTGAGAAAGTGAGAAAAGTACTTCTTTCTCGACCTGCTCTATCCCATGCATAATCTTATAAACCTCGATCATGTCACCCCTCAGCCGTCGTTTCTCCAAGCTAAAGAGCCCCAAGCGTTTTAACCTTTCTTCATAGGGAAAGTGTTCCAACCCTTTTATCATTCTAGTAGCTCTTTTCTGCATTTTTTCCAATGCTATAATATCCGTTTTGAGGTATGGTGACCAGAATTGTTTTCAATTGCCTTCTTAATAATCCTGAGCATAGGATTGCCCTTTTTTATTGCAATCACACACTGTCTCAACATTTTCAGTGAGTTATCTACTACGACTCCAAGATCTCTCTCTTGGTCAGTCTCTGCCAGTTCGGACACCATCAGTGTGTATTTATAGTTAGGATGTTTGGCTCCAATGTGCATCACTTTGCACTTGGCCACATTGAACCCCATTTGCCACGTTGACGCCCACTTGCCCATCCTCGACAGATTCCTTTGGAGTGCCCCACAATCCTCCCTGGTTCTCACCACCTTGAACAACTTTGTGTCATCTGCAAATTTAGCCACTTCACTGCTTACTCCCAACTCCAAATCATTAATAAACAAGTTAAAAAGCAGTGGACCGAGTACTGATCCCTGTGGTACCCCACTGCTTACCACCCTCCACTGAGAAAATTGCCCATTCATACCACTCTCTATTTCCTATTAATTTGCCAGTTTTTGATCCACAAAAGGACTTGTTCTTTTATCCCGTGACTAGTGAGCTTACTTAGGAGCCTTTGATGAGGAACTTTATCAAAAGCTTTCTGGAAGTCAAGGTAAACATCATCTATTGGGTCCCCCTTATCCACAAGTTTATTCATTCCCTCAGAGAACACTAACAGGTTAATGAGACAAGATCTTCCTTTTCAGAACCCAATTTGTCCAATTATAACCCAGTCTTTAATCCATGGTTTTATTTAAGATGTCCCAAAGACAGAGCTAGAAGAAGGAAGAACTCCATAAAAAAAATTAAAGTAGAAGTATGTGTATCACAGTTGAAAAAAATAAAATGGTAAAGAAAAGTAGAATAAAGTACACTAAGGTACAGTCAACTGCTACAATTTTAAGTGTGCTTTTAAAAAGATGTATGTCTAAGAGACTTTGCAGCATCACACAGGTACAATCATTGGGTAACACAGAGCTATGTCTTGTCTTGAGTAAGAATACATGAAGGGGTGGATTCAGAGAGCCAGCATGACATAATAGAGTGTTGCCCTATGACTTGGGAGACTTGGGTTCTAATCCTCACTCTGCCATGGAAGCTTCCTGGGTGTCTTTTGGGCCAGTCACATGCTATTGGTCTAACCTGGCTCATGGAGTTGTTGTGAGGATAAAATGGAGGAGAGGAGAGGAGAGGGGAGAAAAAAGGGTAGTAGGGTAAAAAATACTGTCAGCTTTCCTGCTGGTGGAAGAGGAATAGAGGCCCCCTTGACCATCAAAAAGGCTGTTCTCAGAATCCTGGAAACCTTATGAGGGTTACAGTGACAAAAGGAATTGGATGAGGTCACGCAGAAAAAACTGAGATCCAAGCCAAAGGTTCACCATTGCTTGCAAATTATTCTCCATTTTAAGGCCAATCTGCACAATGTGTAGCAAGAAATCTGGGTGTACTTCCCAGGAAACTACAGGTGTTGGATACACTGATTTATGTTACTCTTGTGTAGCACAAAAAACCCAATACATCAACAGAACTTTTAATTTAAGAAGTGAGAATCGCTTGGTTTATTCTGATTTTTTGCGTAAGGTGCCACCACTAAGGAAAAAGTTTGAGATATTCCTGTGAGGAAGTAGGAAGATGAGAAACAGGAGAGGATGACATTAAGAAGTCTGAAAGAACTAGGTATGCTTAGCTGAGAGTAGAAGAGTTAATAGGCTGACCGTTTCAAATATTGAAAAAGATGTCAGAAGAGAGAAAATAGTTGTTTGCCCCCTCTAGTGATTATGTGACGAGAGCTTCCCTTCACTGTCGTTTTGTACTGTCTTCTTGTGGATTATATATAAACCCTCAGAAAGTAGGCTGTTTCTGTGTTCTGCACAGAGCACCATTACCGTCCTCACACTCCTCTGCCTCCATTTAGTTATACACTGTTACCACCAAAAGTATGAAATACTTTTTGCTTCTGAGATGTAACTTGTGTGAAGGAACAAAGGAGAAATTGTTAGTCAGAACTAGAGATGTAAAAGTTCCGGAAATTTTGAAACTCGGAAAAAACCCGTTTTCCCCCCAGTTTTTTCAGAAAAAAATGGAATTTTTTGGAAAAATTGAAAAAATGCTACATTAGCATTTCTTTTGTCTTTTCTAGATTGAAAGTCATTCTGTTACTTTAGGAACATAAAATATGACTATGGACATTTTTACTTGGCATGGAATTATCACAACTAGCATATTAGAAATATAGTGTATCCAAAAAATTATTACAAACAGAATACCCACCCACATGCAAAAACATAACTGAAACCTTTTTCTTTTCTGACAATAGCACCTCCTAAAGGAAGAAATGCATTTTGTTCTTGCATTGGAGAGTTCAATTTGTAACCTAGGACTTGCTTGTTCTCAGTGCACAGAAATTAGATCAATCTGATACTATCTATATCTATATATCTATATATCTATATCTATCTATCTATCTATCTATCTATCTATCTATCTATCTATCTATCTATCATGATTTGGAAAATATTTGAACACCTTGTCTTAAAATATTTTATTCATCATGTTAAAATAAAACATTCCATAATCAATTTTTGTCTTTTTTCAATTTTTCCAATTTTTCGGAAAAAAACAAAAAGGTTTCAGGAAAAAAAAACAGGAAAAAAACATTTCCCCCCCATTTTTTTCCGTTTTTTTTCCGGGCCTTCACATCTCTAGTCAGAACTCTGCAGTTTCCCTGGTGACTCTTCCAGAATAATTCAGGGAATTATTGTGTGAACCTGTGTGAATTGGTTGTTTTGTAATGATAGTAACATTGAAGGTGATCCCTACTGTATTCTGCAGTTGAGATGTAAATTTTTCAGAAACTCTGAAACAACATGAGGAAAACGTTCTCCGGGGTTATTTGGAGAAAGAATGGGAATTTAGGGGAAAACTGAAAGATGTATTGGTGGTGGTGGTTGAAAGTGCTACCAAGTTGACTTACAGTGACTCTGTAGGGTTTTCAGTGCAAGAGACCTTCAGAGGTGGTTTGTTCTTGCCTGCCTCTGTATCACGACCCTGGGCTTCCTTGGTGATCCCCCGTCCAAATACTTATCAGGGATGATCTTGCTTAGCTTCCAAGACTGGCTGAGATCAGGCTAGCCTAGATCATATAAAATTGTTTTATTTGGTATATTTATGGAATTTACAAGTGTAAATGCCCTGGATTTCTACCATGAAAATTGCAAATATGGCCAGTACTTGAGACAGAGCTACAAATTGCTGCTCCATATGCTGTCTTGGTGCATATCTTAATTTTTGCCATTTGAGAAGTAGGAAAAATAAAAGTTGAATGTGGGAAAGAAATTCTCTAGTAAACAAAAGGGTATTTTTCTGGCAGAAACTTATTAAAGTAGAACTACCAGTGTACATGAATATCAAATTAAACTTTTTGACTTTGAGACCAGTGAACCTTTTATGTATTATCAAACACATCATAGCATTGTTAATTAGAACAATACATATTTAGACAGTAGACCTGCTTGAAAATATGTTGCATGTCTACACTGTATGTAGGAACTAGCATTACTTAGTGCTGTAGATTGTTTTACATAAAAAAGCCATGCTTTGAGTAAAACCTTGTATTAAAGAAAAATTCATGGCAATTTTTGTAGTGTTCTCCCAAATGCCCTGGGTTTTTTTTTACTAGAGAAGTTGAAAAAAGTTTTGAGGGCTTCCCATCTCTGTTCCAGTACAATGACAATATTGCCATTACTGCGGTGGCTTTGGTTCCTTGAGGACAGAAAATACAGAAGTCACAGGCTTTATGGTAGAATCCAAGATTCTGTGTTATTTAAAACTGCAGCCACAATGCTCTTTACACTTCATTCTCAAGTAGTGAGAATAACAAAATGTTCCCTGAATTAAAAGTTCAATCTCCTTCCAAAACTGCCAGCCTTTATTCAGCATTCCCTAGTACTGCCAAATCAGTTTAAGGACTCCTCTAAAAGATTACTTTGAAAATAACCTGCATTTGATGGCAATTGTGTTCCCCCCCCTCCCGTTACAAATTGGGTCATGGGTCTTTCAAGTGCTGTGTGGGTTTGTGACCTTAAATGCTGACCCTAAAAGTAGTAAGGTGAGAACTGCCTCTAGGCTGAGCAAGTGACTCATTCAGCTTTGAAAAGTGTGTAGGAGGCTAGCCATCTTCTAAGAATTGCACCAGATTCTTTAATAAGAAAGTAAAATTACAGTTTCCTCCATACAGTGTTACAACTTAATCAGATTTGCATATTTCCAAACAACATTTTTAAAAAGTTCTCATCGGTTTCCAAAAGTCTTTCCAAACTTACTCAGATACTGGAATTCTGATGCCAGATTAGACTTCCATAATGGAAGAGGGGTAAGAGGCAAAATACTTTTGCTTCCAAGTTGTCCCTTTCTAATTTCTGTGAAGGAATATTTCTCTAAATACATAAGAGTATATACTGGTTGATAAACTCTAAGGCTGTTTTACTGAGGGAAGGATGATTGCCTGCTGAGATTACTGGACTACTTATTATAATGCTAGTATCCTTGAGCCTTCTTCATCCCCTCCCCCTTTCTATAGTGCTTCTGTCTAGTGGAGGAGTGGGGAATCAAACCTGGTTCTCCCAGATTAGAGTCTGTGCACTTAACCACTACACCAACAAGACAGCATTTTCAGCCGGAAAATTGAGGAATAAATGAAAATAAGTAAATAAAAATTTCTCCTATTTTCTACTCTGCCCATTCCATCTGGCTTTTGAACATTCACATTACATAATGCCCAGCCTAAGGTTTCTTGGCTAGTCAAAGGGGACCTACCTTTTTTCACCAGCAGAAAAGTTGGCTGGTTCCAGTCCCTTGTCTGCCAATACTGATCTTCCCCTGTAAAGCACCAATGCAGGGTATTGTTGGGTGTGTTTTATGGAACACTTGCAGTTTGCAAGGGGTAGAGACAAACCCTAAATGTGGCAGTGTGTCTCCCCTGAACACAGTTGCTGACCACATTCCTTCTTTAGGCCCCGGTCATACGGGCCGGAAAATGCGCGGGGGGGGAGCGTGGCTGTTTGCCCCGGGGCAAAATAACGGGCAGTTGCACGAGCAGACGTCCCGTGGAGGTCCCAGGGTTAGGGGGGAGGTGCCGATCACAGGACAATCCTGCGGCGCTGCAAAGAAGTGGGGCCGTGGGGCAAACGAGGTTGTGGTGTGCATGCTCCGTTGGGTGCTTGTGCGCATCCGTGGAGACTTGGAAAAAACCCAACCTTTTTGCGAGGGGACATGGGCGGGTGCCGGAACTACCACCGGAAACGTGATCAGACGCCTGCCCATGCCCCGCGGTTTCTGGAAACTAGTACCTCGGAGGTACTAGTTTTTTACAGCACATCTTCGGAGTGAAGCCTCGGGTGAGCCACGGGAGCTCTACGCTTCCCAGATGTGGCGGTGAGATCGCGCCCGGAAAATCCGCCTATCTTCCGTCTCTCTAGCGTGCCTAATGCTCCGTGTGACCGCAGCCTTAGCTGCTTTTCAGGTTTATTCCTTCTTTGTCTTCATTTGCCTTGTCCACGCTCCCTCTTTCTTTTGTCACTTTTCACTGCCCTGTTTACTTTCTTGAGGTTTCTCAGCACCTACTGCATACAGCTTTAAGGTGGGCTAAAGGTGGGGGGGGGGCAGAAGTTGTGTTGGTGGCCATGGGTTTGGGTGGGGAGACAAAGCTCCAGCCACCTCTGCAGAAGTCCTGTGGAGTAGCTGTAGCTGAAAGGGTAATGGATACCGGAGCTTGCAGCTTGACTCAGTTTTTCTTCATTTGGGGTATATGTGTGTTTGAAACTGCTTGCCACAATAGCAGCACCAATCCCAGCAGAATGGAACTGGTGGTGGGGAAGGACCTTCATTATGAGAAAGAAAGCATTGGAAGCAATGAGGAAAAAGAAAAATGAAGGAATTATGCTCTCCTATTCTCAGTCAGGGAAACCTCTCTTAAGTGCTAGAATACTGTTGCCCCTTGCCTTGGCCGGGAGGGCAGGATACAAATTAAATCAATCCGTCAGTAACATCCAAGTAAGTTTGTTGTATGTGGGCAAATGGATTCCTGAGGTACTGGCTTCAAGTGTTTTCCCCAATCATAATTTCAGATCCTGACAGGCCTGCAGGTGGTAACTAAGGTCAGCCTCCTCAATGCATTTCAATTAGATAAATACAAGCAGGGGGCCCAGAAGGACTTTGCACAGGGTATCTCAGTTTCCCCTTCCCCACTATCCTTTTTCTTTCATCATAGTTCCTATATTGCCTTTTCCTGCTTTCTTCTTTCCTTCCCACATACACCAGCCAAGTTATCTTTATATGCCACCTTAGTTTATCCTCCTTCTGGCAGCCTCTACCTGGTGAGAAAACTATGGTCCAGTTGCATGCTGCTGTTCACTGGGTCCAGGTGCATGGTAGTAAACACACAAGGACTTGTGGGTCCCCGGCAGCCCTCTCCCTGCACTATTTCCTCTTTCCGTCCTCCTGGGTACCCCCACATCCTCACCTTTCCCAGCTTTTGTTTCTTCTTTGCAGCAATCAACCAACCTACCTCGTATCTGTTCCCCATCTTCAGCTATATTGTTTACTTCATTTTTACCCCATCTTTCTCCATTTTTCATCACAATAACCCTGTGAAGCAGGTTAAATTTCTAACTACTACACCACACTGGCTTTCGTGGGACAGCTGCTGTTAAACAGTAGCAGGAAGCCAGGCCTGGATAAGTCATGTAAGTCACAATAAATCAAGTTGCCTGGCCCAGTGTGCCCTTGTTCAAAGGCCCAAACAGCCCTCGAAAGGGCCCTGCTCCCTTTTACTGACAGAAACCAAGGCTTGAAGGTTAGCAATATTGTTGTGGTTGCCTAGCAGCTAATGCAGAGGGTATCTGTTTCTTAATGCTACAAGTGCTGCTTCTGTTATTTGGGGTGATTTTTATTCACAATGCTTTTTGTTGTTGTTGTAGATTTCAGATTTTTCTGTAAACCTGGGTCTTTCTAAACTGGATTATAGACAAAACTGTCCTGTCTTCTATCTCTGGATATTTAAGTATCCAGATTTGCCTTGTTGAGAATTATATAATCACTGTGGCATCTGCTGCCCTCTTTTGAAATTCTACAAGTGACAGCACACTCAGCAAGGTTGGAGAGTCCTGGCCCAGAGGCCTGGTCAGTGCTGCTGCCTGAGAACTGAGACTTTACTCTGTGCAGAATTTGGTTATTTTTCACCAGATGCATGGGTTTTTAAAAGGAAGAAAGGCAGTTTGAAAACCACTAGCAAATAAAGAATCCACTTTGAGATTTTTGTGGGCAAAGTTATTGATGTGAACTTTGAACATAGGACTTTCTAATGAGCATTGGACCATGTTTAGAGCTTTTAGCAGAGTCACTAGCAAAGCACAAGGATTGTCTTTTTGTGATGGAAAATATCGAAATTGTAAAGCATCTATGCCAAAAAGGTAGTGCTGTTTGGCAGATTTTTAGAATACACACTAGCAGAACTCTCTGATCTCCAACTCACCCAGACCTTCAGTTTCTCATAGTTATAGTGGTATTGCTCTTTGGTCATATTAAGGTTACCTGAACTGTGCATTTTAGTGCTTTGAATACTACTAAACTGCTGCTTGGTAATACACTGATACCGACAGGCCTCATTTGTCATATCTGCAGATGAATGTTTTAACCTGGTGAGAACAAAATAATGTGATCAAGTCAACAGGGACCCTGACAAGCAGGTGGTATGTGCAGGCTCATGGTGATCATGGCATTGACAGATTTGTAAAGAAACACGCATTGTAAACACGCTTCCCCAGTCTCATTACCACCATTAATAACATTCTTTAAGCTGAAGGTCAAACTCTAAAAATGTTATTGAAATGGCCAGGCATTTCCAAAAGTGATGTAAAGAGCAGGAGAATACTCAGATGAATAGATGCAACGCTGCTGTGTTGCTGAGACGGTCAAGGCTCCTATGCTTGAGAAAAACAACATAGCTTTTTAGTTGCCCTCCTTTAATGCAATATCCATAGCTGCTTAAAATATTGGAGGTTATATGTCTCTTCCTTGGATGTCTCTTTGTTCTCCGAATTGCATAACACAAAGGCAGGCTTATCTTTATTGCTTAACGATTCTGTATTCTTCTGAAATACTGCCTCAGGGCAGTGCTTGTCTGGTTAACTTTAGAAAAAAAATGTGTAAATGATGGCATTCTTGAATCAACACTAGAGTGATCTAAACAGTAAAGTAGCACATGAAGCGTTTCATGGGAAAACATTGATAGGTAAACACCTGGACGTGGGACCCAAATGTGCTTTCATCTTCTTCAAGTCCCTGTTCAAAGAAAATAGCCCTGTACTCTGTCCTTGAGTAATACAGGGCATATATTAGTGTTGGTGAGTTTCAAATTGGTACAGATGTGGACAATATGGAGAAGAAAGCTACACAGTCATTGAAAACCCCTGACTAAATAGGTGCAGGGGTGATGAGAAGAAGGTGAGAAGTTAAATTTACTCATATTTATAACTTTGTTTAAAGGCTGTGTGGATATTCCCGTATTTATTACTTACTTTGTTTAAAGGCTGTGTGGATATTCCCATGCTGGAGAGAGATAGCAAAGATTTCTTTTTAAAAACTGCAAAGATGCATACGTATATGGGTGAAGGAAAGATATGTTGCTTGTCACACTTTTATTTTACTTACATTTATAATCTGCCTCTTTTACTGACACTGATTACACAGTGTAGGTCTATGCAATCAATAGGATGAGATATCTCTACTAGGACTAAGATTATAGAAATCTGAAACAGGCATAGAATATTAGACATGATACGGAATACAGATAACAGTGCAGAAAATTATGTATATCAGCAGAAAATAACATAGTGACAATAAGATAATACACATAGCGAACAGTTAATAATGTCCTCTGTGCACTAGTTTAGTTCATAGTCCCTTACATAGTGCAGTCAGTATTTCGTTGGCATCCTTGAGTCTTACACAAGCACACTTTGTATGGCCATAGCAGCATTTATGTTCTGTTAATGTTAGCAGTACACTGATTCCTAGTACAAAATTTGGTCCATTCATTGTTTGGAGGAGTGGGGAATGTAGTACCCATGCATCTGATGCATAACTGCCAGCTGAAGTCACCTCTCTAACAAGTCATCTCTCTAATAAGAACTGGTAGTCTGGAAAGGCCTTTAGTGTGTCCTACCTCACCTAGGTGTAGGGGTTCTGTTATAAGTGCATGCTGTTTATATTGATAGATCTCTTCGGAACAAATTGGAGCATTTATTGTAAGTACTTTGAACCAAGAAGAAAGGCAGCATATAAAAGTTTAAATAAACAAATAAATGAAGTGTGGCTATCCAAATATGAAAATAGTTCATTTGTTTTCCACATATTTATTTTCTTTTACTGTCAAGTCAGCTGACCTATGGTGACCCTGTGGGGTCTTCAAGGCAAGAGATGTTCAGAGGTGGTTTGCCATTGCCTGACTCTGCACCATGCTCCTCCTGGACTTTCTTGTTGGTCGCCCATCCAAATGCTA
This sequence comes from Gekko japonicus, assembly GCF_001447785.1. Taxonomy (NCBI): domain Eukaryota; kingdom Metazoa; phylum Chordata; class Lepidosauria; order Squamata; family Gekkonidae; genus Gekko; species Gekko japonicus. The sequence goes on from NW_015168067.1 coordinate 286,778, forward strand.
TGATTTATTTACTTAATTTATATCTTGCCTTTCTCCCCAGTGGAGAAGCAAACTGGCTTAAATCATTCTCCTTTTCTCCATTTTATCCTCACAACAACACTGTGAGGTAGTTTAGGCTGAGAGTATGTGACTGGCCCAAGGTCATCCGGCAAGTTTCCATGGCAGAATGGGGATTCGAACCTGGCTTTCCCAGATCCTACAAGTCTCTTGCCTTGAAAACTGGGGTCGCCATAAATCAGCTGTAACTTGATGGCAACAACAAAGTCCACCAAACTGCTACGCCTTGTTGGCTCTCTAACTAGGGCTAGCCCTGCTTAGCGTCCAGGATCTGATGAGATCAGGCTAGCCTGAGGGATCCAGGTCAAGGCTTCTAAAAGAATACTGAATGCTTAATAAGTATTTTGTCCCAGTGTGCTGTGATCCTTGATTACTAAGATGCTTTTGTTTTGTCCAAATTAGAAATCTAAAATTTCTGGACATTTGAAGACTTGGGGCTGGGGGAGGGGAGGTTTTTTCTGGAAAAGCAGAAAAGTAAGGGAACTTACAATATATGTAAGAATTACTTTTCCACCAGGCCTAAACTTATTTTACTGCTTTAACACCATTAAGTATATCATTTCTAACACAGTTTATACAATTATACTCTTTGGCTTATTTATGCAATTTAAAAGTTTAAAAGCCTTAATTTTTGAACCAGCAGAATTGTATTAGAGAGAAATGTAAACTACTGCATGCTATGTTAAATTACTATATGTATTTTAATTTTTTTTTCATCCAAGAGGTAGGAAAAATACTGAAAATAGAAATCAGAAATTTTGTAGGAGACAAAAAACAAAGTGTAATTTGGGCAGACAGTCTAATTCAGTCACAGTAGGACTAGCACCATATTTGGCTACTGAGTTAAATGTTACACCATTGAAATAATTGCTCTCTTAGTGTGTTATCATACATATAACTGTGAACAAGATTAGTAACATTTAATGGTTTCCTTGAAAAATATTGTGTGTGTGTACAGCATACACTGGAGTTAATTGTTTGCTAATGCTATAGATTATCGTATAAAATCATATACATTTAAAGGGAATAAAACTATCTTTAAAAGCATTTCACTCATTCCAAAAAGAGAATATAGTAGGGGTTTTTTTTTTTTTTTTAAGTTCTTCAAATTTCCAGTTTTTCCATTAAACTCTTGAAGCAGGGGATGGGGAGACTGCCAAAAAAATCCTTGTGAGGGAAAAACTTTTTGCTTTTCTCCTGAATATTTCTGGAGGTTGGGGGGGGGTGTTTATACCTCTTGTCAAAATGCATATCATTGTTAGACTGTGGCCCCAGTGCCTTACAACCACAAACCTACCTTGTTTTGCATTTCTGTTGCGCAGCTTTGGCTTTGGAAATCAAACTTGGCCAGTTCTCTCCTTAAGTCAGCAATAGGGATGGGCACAAACTGAACCGTGAAGCAAAGTTCGTCACAAATTTTGCTCTGTTCATGGTTTGTGAACTGATGTTCGTGATGGGTCTACCATCATGAACTTCCATGAACTTTTAAAACAGTTCATGCCAATTTGTGGACTGAGCAGAAAGCAGGGGTTTACAGGGACTCTCTGTAAACCCCTGTTCCTTTCCCCACAAAAGCCTCAAAAACAGCTGAGCAGTGGAGAGCAGCCTGTTCCCTGCCACTCAGCTGTTTCAGGCTGTCTTGTGCAGTCCCTTTAAACTTCAAAGGGACTGCGCAAGACAGCTTGAAAAACAGCTGAATGGCTCAGCTGTTTTCCAGGCTTTCTGTAAACCCCATTGAAAGGTACTACAGTCCCTTTCAGTGGTGTTTATGGGACCACAAACGAGTTCGGTTTGCAAACAAACCTCCTGAACCATAAACTACATTTTCCTGGTTCTTTCAGATCCCTAGTCAGCAGTTAAGATCTTCTATGATGCTGGTGGTCCCTGCCCAAAGGAAATCCATTTAGCCTCGATCAGAGCCAGAGCTTTTCTTGCTCTGGCCTGGTGGAACACTGTCCCGAATGAGATCAGGGCCCTGTGAGATCTTCTTCAGTTCTGCAGGGCCTGTAAAATGGAAATGGCTCCAACAGGGCTTTGGTTGAGGTGATTGGTGTCTAGTTTTATTGCCCTCCCCTGCCTCACGCCACTCTAGCCTGGTGTGACATCTGATCAGAGATTATCAATGGTGATTGCCCATTGTCCAGCTAGTTAATCACCGCACACCTCTGTTTACGCCTTATTGGAGCACTATGTACTTATGCCTTCTTGCCATCTTGTATGCTGACTTACTATTGTTTGTATAAATTAGTTGATAGATTGTTTTAACTATTTTAACTGTTTATCATCTGTTGTAAGCTGCCCTGAGCCCTGCGTGCAGAGGAGGGTGGGATAAAAATCTAACGAAATAAACAGAAATAAATGAATTACATTTGTAAGCATTGGCCTTATTTTCAGTGGAAACAATACTTTTTTCCTTCATACCAATCCATCTTGTGTGCCGAATTAATCTACTTTGGAAGATGGTTTCAGTTGCTTGCACAGTAAGTAGTGGACTCCTAAGTACCTGTTATCAGTGAAAAGGGTGGGCTACACACAAAGAAAGTAAATAAATCTGTAGACCTGAACTCAGTTATACATACCTTTTACTCTGAAGTTAGACTGCTGGAATGTGCATTGCCTTTGAACATGATTAAACTTTAACTGTTAAGTTTCTTGGAAGGGTGTTGTTCAGTCGCACAGTCGAGTCCGACTCTTTGCGACCCCATGGACCAGATCACGCCAGGCCTTCTGGTCTTCCGCCGTCCTCTGAAGTTTGCTCAACTTCATGTTCATTGCTAAATACGGTGTATTCTGACTGAGGAGGCAATCTTGTTAACAGAGGAAAGACTTAATACTCGTATGTAGTTATTTCTTCAGCTAAGAACTTCTAGAAGAGCCCAAGGGAAATTATTTCAGAAAATGTTGTTTTAGAAAGCTATTCTACTACGAAAACGTACTCTTTTACATTATAGTAAAGGTAAAGGTTCCCTTGCTCGAAAGCCAGTCGAATCCGACTCTAGGGTTGCGGGGCTCATCTCCGTTTCAAAGCCGAAGAGCCAGCGCCGTCCGAAGACGTTTCCGTGGTCATGTGGCTGGCATGACTAAACACCAAGGCGCACGGAACGCTGTTAGCTTCCCACCAAAGTGGTACCTATTTATCTACTTGCAATTCCTTGCTTTCGAACTGCTAGGTTGGCAGGAGCTGGAACTAGAGACGGGAGCTCACTCCGTCATGCGGCACCCGGGTCTCGAACTGCTGAACTACCGACCTTCCACAGCCTGCAGTTCAGCGTTTTAACCACTTGAGCCACTTGAGCCAGCCTCTTACTGTTATTCCTTACTCACCATGTAACTATTACCAGGCTCCTGGTAATTGTTGCCAGTGCCTGCCAATGCTGATCTGGCTGGTGGATGGAAGCAGGCTGGCAAAAACAGGGCGGGACTCACTGCTCAATGACATCTGGTGCAAAGTGGAACTGCCAACATCACACTGGGGTGCTGTTCTAGCATTTGCCCAGAGTTTTGGGGCAAGTACTAGAGCATCACCCTGGTGCAATGTCAGCTCTTCCGGGTCATGTCAGACATGACGTCATCGTGCAGCAATGAAGATTGCCTCCCTCCTGCAGTAACTACCCCATCTCCTGCCGGTTGCCAGGCCGTGCCATTCCTTGCAGCCCTGGTGATGGTTCATCTAATATACTATGCCCGCTCCTTAAAAGCAATGGTTCAAGAACATTGCCTTGGCTGTTTCTCTTTAGTCTTAAATCTCAGGTATCAGTCAGAGCAAACTCATTAAAAGGAAAATTTGAGGGTATAACATCCTTCAAGTGATATATTCCAGCGTTCAGAATAACTGTGAGAACAAACATCTGTGCTGAGAACAGTGTTGCTATTTATTTTGCCTGTAATAATCCCTCCCACTTCTGCTACATTTGCTGAGAACAAATAAGCGGTGGTATCGTAAAACAAGCAGCTAAAACTGCTAGCAGTTTGCACTGGTTCCCTGCATTTAAAGCTCATGAACATACAAAGTGAATCCCTCATACAGAGTATGTTTGGATATGTGAATATTTCTAGGCTTGCCCAGCTCTGCTGCTAAGAAATCCTGAAGAGAAACATTAGAGAGAAAATATGTGAAGGAGAATATAGTGACTGGGGATGGTCTTTGCTGCATTATGTGTTTGGTGTATGATCTCAGCCCTCATCTAGCAGTGAAAAGGTAATCTGCATGGAGGCATTAAACCCACAGCTCCTGTCCCGTACTTTATTCTCCCAAGACACGCTTGCCACAAGCACAACTACTACTCTCAATGCGTCAAATGAGCTATACCAGTTGTCTTTCTCTCCCACATCTTCAGTTGCCTCTGTTAGTGATCACCCAAGCAGTCAAGTGACATTGAGCCCTTTGCCTCATCTCCTCTCTGTAAATAGCTGAGTTAATCTTCATTTAACGCTTTCTGTTGTGAATAAACATTTTGTGCAGAGGGTAGGAAATCTGGGTTGGTGAGCCCCATCTTCTTGTGAAATGGATGCAAGTTCTTTGCATAAAGCATTGCAATAAATGTATTCTAAACGACAACATACCATCAAGTGTAATATCAGTGCACCAAAGAAGTTACAATTATGTGTCTGGTGCTTGTTGTCATAGTTCTCACAAAGTTTCAGTCAGATGTTTTAAAATGGAGATTGCAGTAACGTCTCCCACAGGTTGTGAAGATGGGCAGGGTTGTGCAACACTTAGTCCATTAAACTAGTTTGCACTTCCAGTAGAAAATGGTTGTATTGTGGCAGGGCAAACTCTGATGCTTATTTCCTGGCTTAATTCTGAGAGGAAAGGCTGAAATCACTTTGGGCGGCCGGCCAGGCTTGTCAGCTGCAGCTTTAATAGTGCTTCAGTAATGCTGGAGCAAAATGGGCTGCTGCCAGACTGCAGAGCAAGTAATAACAGCACTTGGATTAAAACTGGTGTGGTGCTCGTAAATGAAATATTAAAGATGCTTGGACAAGCATAGTTTTTAAGCTGGAACGTATTTGCATTTTTATTCCATACATGATCTCATTGGAGCTCTCTTGATGTCTTGGAGAGTAAGGGGAGTAACTAGTTTAAATAGCTTGGATTACAAGCATTATCTGCAGCTCTAATCATACAGATGGTTTTATTTATTTAATTTTGGGGAGCAGTAAAGCTTTACGTGGTGCAGCACTGGAGAGCTGTGTAAGGATCATGTATATGGGTTTAGTTCATCCCCGTGGCCTTTTAGCCACCTGTTGAAACCACACCTTTTGTGTGTGTGTGTTTTCCTCTTTGAAAGTGTACCATTGTCTATGAACCTAGCAGAATGAAGTGGATTACTTACAGTAACTGCGAGTGATCGCATAGGCTCTCAAATCCCTTTCCAGCTTTTCCATTAGCTTTTAAAAATCCTATTACACGATTGCTTTTGCAGGTGGAGCATGCAGGAGGATAAAAAGCTGTACATGTTTATTAGTATCTGTGTCCTCCATTGTGAAATCCAAACTTTTGTCCTTTTCTCTGGCTGCTTCCTTTGGTACAAATGGTGTGAATCTTTAAAAATCAGGTGGCCTTAGAGAATATTTTACAGTACAGCAACATAGTCTGAACCCGAGAAATAAGATAGGAGACAGTTTAGAAAGTGCCACAGCAGCTCATACAAAACATGCGATGTGGAAGTCAGTGTTTCCCTGAGAGCATGAGATAAGACAGTTTAGCGGTCTCAAATTACTTGGGTTCAAGTTCTGCCAGGCAAGGTCTGATGTCAGTGGGTCATGGATAAGAGACTGGAACTAAGCCAGGTAACAAATACTGCTGGCCCAGGCTAGCCCGACCTCATCAGATCTCAGAAGCTATGCAGGGGTTGGCCCTGGTTAGTGTTTGGATGGGAGACCATCAAAGAGTGCCAGGGTTGCAGCGTGGAGGCAGGCAATGACGGACCACCTCTGATCGTCTCTTGTCTTGAAAACCCTCCAGAGTCGCCATAAATCAGATGTGACTTGATAGCCAATAATAATAGTAATCCTCCTGTGCTTTTAGAGTCCGCCTTGCTCTGCTTCCTACTATATAGCTTCATGACCTGCTAAGTCCTCCTTCAGTTTGGGCATTTTATTACAGAAGGAGGCCTCTAGGCTGCCTGCTGCATTTTCTGAGACTGGTCTCATGCCTGCTTTTTGCTTCCTGGTTAGTTTTCTGTCCTGTCCACTGTAGTTTATATCCTGCTTTGGCCTGAGTCATACAACCATAGCTTTAGTTCCTCACCTGTGCTAGAAACAGTATACATGCCTGAATTCCTCTGCTCAAACCATCTAAAGCCTTGCTAGAATGACACTATTTCTAAGCACACCCAACAACTCATATACCCCCAAACGGCTAAAAGCATGATTTCATCTGCCTCACATCTATAATGCACAATATCAAGTGAGATGAATAAGTGATCCCAAAGCCTGCCTCTCAGATTGAAATGGTGGAGCTGGTAATTAGGGGGAAAAATGACATGCCAAGTAAAACCCCTGTGTCCAGAAATAGGAGAAACAGAAATACATAGAATGCCATTTTCTCTTTCACAACTTTTGGAAGACAGCAAATTGCTTGGAAAATGCTGTGACATTGCCAGGTTGCAGTCAGACGAACAAACTAGCATTCACTCGGCATAACTCTATTTTTCAGTGAGCATTTCATTTAAACGGCTGTCACTAGAGTTCAGGGTGGTTTTTTCGAGTATATGGCATGAAATGCAGGGGTAAAAATTCTCCAAGCTTTAGTTGGAGTAGGAATTGCTTGTAATGTGATTCTTGAGGACCTACTGGATGTTTTTAAACGGCTGTCACTAGAGTTCAGGGTGGTTTTTCGAGTATATGGCATGAAATGCAGGGGTAAAAATTCTCCAAGCTTTAGTTGGAGTAGGAATTGCTTGTAATGTGATTCTTGAGGACCTACTGGATGTTGCTGGATGTCTTTGTTCTCAAGAGAAATTGATCCATCTGTATCTGACGAAGGGAGTGTTGAGTCTGAAAAGCTTATACCCCCCAAAATCTTGTTGGTCTCTGAGGTGCCTCTGTGGCTGTAGAAGAAAGTTGGGTCCTGCTTTTCTTGCACCTCCAGGGTGGGGAGGGTCTTGCATAAGTAAACCTTGCTGATATAGAAAGGCTTGGGGAAATATATTGGGTAAGGTAAGGACCATCCTTTAAATTTTCAAAGTCTTACAACTTGACCCTGCATGCATAATTTTCATGTATTGACTTCCTTCATTTGTAGTCCACCTTTCTTAGTAAGACTCGAGGCAGATTACAGAATAAGAAACGTTGCTTGTTTCTAATGTGACTGATTGTCTGGTGAAGGGTTTTAGGGCATGTATGTGTGAGTGATGGGGAGAAGGTGGTCATGAGAATGAAGAACTCTGAAAGTGCTTTAAAAACACCAGTTATCTGGTCAGGAGGACAAAGCAGTTGGGTTTGACTGGGAGAGACTTGGATTCAAATCCCTACTGAGCTGTCTGTTTGCTGGATGTCTTTGATGGGAGTAGTTTGTTAAACACTTATCACTTGGGGTCCCCTTGAAATGAGTCCCTTCATGTGTTCCCCCCTAAAGTGCATTTTAAAAAGCAGCTTGAATATCAGTTGTGTGTGTTCTTGTATCTGGATTGTGGATCCTGTTGGCTTTAGTTCTATTACACATACACAGCAGCAGTATTACTTACTGCCTTGTATGGTTCTTGAGAATGATTGGTAGGAGAAAGTAGTGTGGTATGTTTGGAGTCTTCTGTATATGGTGGACTACCAGTCTAAGTAAGTTGTTCTAATTATGAAATCTGAACTATCAGAAACTGTAAGAACAAAAAAGCGTGGCCTACCAGTCTTATCGGATCTCTATAATCAAACAGTTCAGTTTTTTTCAGAGGTTCAGCTTCCAAAGTTTCACTCACTTCTTTGTTCTTTACTGCAATGGAAACCCTTTATTTGTCCAGAATGGAATCTGTGGCAAGCAGCTCTGGGAACACACTGTTTCCTCAGAGGTGCTTTCCAAAAACATAGACAAGTATTGCCTGGTGTTCATTCTGACAATTCATTCAGCAAGCATCTGCCCTGGATTCTGTTCTGATCTTCCCTGTGAGTAGGTGGAGATGAACAAGCTTATCTCTATAAATAAGGTATTTATTAAAGCTTACCTTTTTGGTTACAAGATAATAAAATGCGCTTTATTGTCCACCTTTTTCCAGGTCCATCCTGCTGTTGAGGAAAGGTAGTTTAAAATTATTGCATGCTTGAATCTGAATTGTGATGAATTGATCATATTTCTAATAGCCATGAGTTCATTCTCTTTCTCTCTCTCTCTCGCTCACTCACACACTCACACACACACACACACACGGTACAGATCAAAAATTTGTACAACAGATCCAGATTTGCAGAACAATGCAAAAAGTTTTTAAAATACCCTAAAACTGTAGCAGCAATTCTTGCACATGTGCAGGTATTCTACGCATATAGTGGGGGGAACTCGGGGGGGGGGATTTTAAGTTGCTGTAGCAATCCAAAATGGCAGCTAGCACTGGAAGGAGGGACGAGGTGGTATTTGGAGGGGAAAGCAAGAGTGGGGAGTAGAAAAGGGATTAAAGTAAATCTTGGGCAGCAGGGGGGGATCAGAACAGAATAAGAGTGGAGGTGGGGAAAGTGCTGGACAGCAGAATGGAGAAAATTTGGAGATGGTGACATTGGGTGTGAGGAAGTGTACGTGGATGGGAGGGCAGACAGGAAGATTGAGTTGGAGGAAGCAGAACAGGAGCAGCATGAGGCAAGAAGGAGCAGTTTGGGGCTGAGGGAAGGAAGTTCTCTGCATCCACGAATCCTCACTGGTCTCGTACCAGATGTTTTTAAGTACTAGCTATTTTGAAGTACACAGATAGCAAAAATTGTATGTGGAAAGTTTAAAAATTGCAATAAATGTTTTTTCTTACAAAAGTTGCCCCACCAACTGCAAGCAAGTCGTCTTTTCATAAAAGTCAGCCCCAAATTTAAACAGTACTGATACGATTCACCTTAACAGTGAAACAAATCTCACCTTCAAGAATGAAGTGTGATTGCTTTTATTAGCAGTATATCTTTCCCCTGTATTGTAGGCTAATCCTGCCTGTGGTGTTTGAATGGAGTAGTTTGTGAGGAGCTTATGCATTTATCCTTTTCGTAAAGAAGATTACTGTGTATATAGAAGCTATGGAGGGACTCTCAAATACAAATGTGTTGACTGTCCAGGCTACTTTACAGTTTCTACTGCATTCAAGAATCTAAACACATCATTGTTCATTGTTGTCTTGGTGTCCTTTTCTCTTTGGTATGTTCTTGCTTTAGTGCCTTGACCCAATTAATAACTTCCCATTAGCCCATTGTTTTGGGCTACTTTGAAAAACAGATGTAGTACAGGAGATTTTGTCCAAGGATGTGTGGGAATGTAGTGTGTGTGTGTGTCTCATACAAAACAATGTGTAGGAGAAAAGCCCCATGAGTGGTTGTCACTGTCTTGGACAGACAGGTTTATGTAGGGGTATAGTTTCAACACTTATCCTGAAGATGCATGAAAACGAAGACTGTGATGTTTACAAATGCACGTGTTTGAAAATGAATGTGACAATTGACTTCATGGTTCAGTTTGCAATTAATGTTTCATACTGGAATATTTCTGGGTATAGAATTCATGAAACCCAGCCCCTGGTAGCCATGCACATCCATCGCTTGATTACTGTGCTCATTAGGTGATGACTGCTGTGTGCAAAAGGAGAAACCTTCATTATTTGATCATCTCAAACCATACTTTTTTTTTTCAATGGAGGCAGTTCATTCTTTCACTTGTGAGGGGGGAGAGATCCAGTGAGACACACATGCCTCTGTGAGTTGGCCTCCAGTTGTTTGTGCCTGGTGAATTTCTCTCTTGATTCTTTTCTGATGAGAACAAGCATAGAGATTAATTCCGAGATGCTTCCAAACACTCAGCGCTAGAATCACTGGAGTAGGCAGCAGCATAACCTGTGATATTCCCACCATCCTCAAATGCAACTTGAGCTTTACCTTTTGCTGCGTACAGGACTGAGATGTGAACAGTCTCGCATAACAATATTCTCTCTCCCTCCCCCGTCCTTCTTTTTTCTGTTCCCTGTTCCTCCCTCCTTACACAATACTAGAGCTCCAAGCGGGAGTGGAAGCCTCTCGAGGATCGCAGCTGCACAGATATCCCATGGCTGCTACTCTTCATTCTGTTCTGCGTTGGAATGGTAAGTCACAAAGGAACCGCATTCAGAGGGCACCTGCTCATGTATTGCTGCCCCCCTCCCCAGACTCAGCTGACGCTTTGATTCGTTGTCAGAAGATTAATTTTAAGGTGTGTCTTTGGTCCTGCTAAAGAGCAGTGACAGAATACTAGCTAGACTGATTGAGTGCGTTTTGTGATAACCAGTTTATCTTTTGCAGGTGTCAAGAACTGCTGTGAGGTTCCCCTTTGGTCAACACACTTCTTAACACAGAATGTGACCCACTCTGTTTAAGTGCTGCTTTAAAACATGCTTGCATTGAGGGTTTCTTCTCTTTCTTCTCAACCTTTCATGTTTTCCCCCCCTGAAACGTTGTTCCTTAAGAGCTCTAGGCAGAATGCATGTTAAAGTACAAGCTTAAATGTAAAAACTAGCACATCAGCCAGTACTGTTGGAAGTAAAGCAGACTTCTCCTGTCATCCCAGAGTTAGCACTTGAATATCAAAAGCCCGAGTGGGGTTGGTGGTTGGGATACATTGCTGTCTTAAACTGTGACAAAAAGCTGTACAAGGATGTTGTCAAGGTGAACCTTTTCCATTCTTGTGGTGTCACCATCACCACCACTTGAGCACTTACACATTTTAATCTCCTTGGCATCTGGAGAAGATTCTCTCCTGCTGTTCTGGGGGGACAGGGGGGGTGCGTGTGGAAGGCAGCACTCCCAAGGGACTTAGGTATCCTCTCCTGGCTAGGTGCCTGCAAAGCAGAATCAAGTTTAGAAATAAAGAGTCCCTCTAGAATGGCATCCCTATCAGCACAGCTGATCTGTCTCCACAGCTGGCTTTGCTGGAGGACCCTTGGGTAGTTTGGCGGCTGATAACTTGTTCTGACAGCTATCGGTGCCAGACTCATCTCTTAAATACTGGAGCAGGCTCAGATAGATCCATTCCGGCCCTACACTCCTCATTGGTGTCATGGTCACTGGGTGGTGGCAGCATGACACCAGGCCATGGGGTAGGGCTTTAAAATGATCAGCAACACCTTGAATTGGACTTGGAAATTTAGCAGGAATCTGTGTGATATGACCCCTGTGATTTGTCCCCAGTGAAAGGCTAACAGCTGTATTCTGCCTTAGCTGTGCTTTGCTGAACCACCTTCTCAGTATTACAGTAGTCCCACTTGGCAATCGCCAGAACAGTGGCTGATTCATATCTCAAGAAACCATTGTAGCCAATGTATTGAATGGGGTTGATAAAATGCACTCCTGGCCACTGTTGCCACCTGTTTATGGCAACTCAGGTCAAGGCCCCCATCTTATATCTGGGTTTATTTTGCATAAATCTCTTTTTTTGTATGCTACAGAGGCAAAGTTTTAATATTCCATCTTCTATGTAACTAATATATATTCACATAATATGTAATGCTGCAGATTCCATTTTTAGGTATGCTGTCTCCTTTATCAGGTGACAAACATCAAATGCATTTCAAAGAGAGGGTGAAATTGGAACAGAAGCATTTCTGCTTTGTACACCTGCCAGACATGTTGGGAGGCTGTTGTTAGAAAGAACTGTATTCTTTAATACAGTTTGCCATTGAAAGCTTTCGTTCTCCTCTCCTTTTTTCCCAGGGTCTTATTTGTGGCTTTTCAATAGCTACTGGAGCAGCTGCAAGATTGACTTCAGGATATGACAGTTACGGAAATATCTGCGGACACAAGAATGTAAAAATAGAGGGAATAGACAACAGTGGTTTAGACCTCACAGAAAAGAAGTGAGTATCTGATTCAGTGCTGTTTTTGTTTCAATAGCTAGGGAAATACAGCCTGCTCTCATTTGGCTGTGGATTACAATGATTTGGTTAAGGAGAATAATAATGGATTTCTTTGTAGAAGGTCAGTTTCTACACGTTTGTCAGGGGGGCATTCTCTCATTAATGGCTCCTCTGTTGGAATACCTGTAAGAATGTAATGTTTAACCTATTTGCATCCCTGCGAACAAAGTACTCCAAGGTATCAAGTCAGAATCTCTTAATTGCTCTTTTTAAAAGATTTTTGCCCTACCTTTTCATCATATTTGGCCTAAACATATCCTGTAAAACCAGTACAAGTAACCAAGATGCATGCTTGCGTGCACGTGTACCCATGTGCATCTACACGCATGGTAGGCAGCTGCTATTTTAATGTCTAGCCTCCTGCTGCTTCTGCTCTGGGTGTTGGTTTGTACTTTGAACTGTAATGGCCACAGGTTAGCCCCCTGCCCTGCCCAGAATGGCTGCTGAGCCTACAGTTACCAGCTTCTGTCTCTATTTTTGCAGGGCTTCCCTTGTACTTTGGTCACAGAACCCAATGGCTCCCTTCTTGGTGATTAGCAGTAGCCGAGGTTAATGTGAGGCAGATGCTGTTTCGACGTTGTCTTCACAGTTCTCAGAGCCCTTGTTGCTACTCCTGGATGCTGTTGTTCCTTCAGGGCAGCCATGGGGTAAAAATGTAACAAAAATGGTCATGCTATTAGTCTCTGTATAGAGTTTGGGTCTTTCCCTGAGCTTGGTTAGAAGTTGATTTTCTTCAGAAGTATGCTGAGTGCTTGCCAGTCCAGGGCTGCTGCTGCTTGAAAAACTATGCCATTTCCATTTGGGAAAATGTCTTGGAGCATATTTACACTGCAAAGTAGAGGTTACTATTATGTAACATGGCTCCACCCACCCCAAGCAATCCTGGGACTTGTCTGTGAAGGTACTGAGAATCTGCAGTCTCTCATACAACTGCAGTTCCCTGGGGATAGGAGAGGACTATTAAACCAGTTTGAATCTGTGATGCAGCTGTGCCCTGACCTTGATATCACAGTGGCTGGTAGGTCTGTGTGATTGCAGGCTGGAACTTGTACATCTCCAATGTATGTAAAGGTGTGTTGAATGTTTTATGAGTAAGTGAAGCTCTGGGGAGTAATATTTAAGTATTACTAAGCTGTTTTCTTTGCAAATATGAAAAAGAGATGTTTGAATATGAAGCCCTCTAGGTCCTATATAGGAGTAGTGACAACTGCTGTTGGCAACATGGAGCCCATGAACACACATGAAGCAGCCTTATACTGAACCAGAGCATTGGTTCATCAAGGTCATTATTGCCTCCAGGGTCTCAGGCAGAGGTCTTTCACATCACCTACTACTTGGTCCTTTTAGCTGGCGATGCTGGGCATTAAACCCATGGCTTTCCATATGCCAGGCAGATGCTCACTCACTGAACTACAGCCGCTTCCCATGCTGAGTGAAAGTCAAAAGGGAACCATGCTACTGAGATTTTACTTTTAACAATATGACTTTGCGGTTGCTGCTTTGCCAAAATGAAAAGGATAAGAGGTCAAAACCAAGTGTTAAGGAACAGAGGCCAAAATTTTTAATTCAATATGAAATGAATAATAATTAAAATCAAATTGTTGAATAGTAATGTACGTTTGTGTTTCACCCATTTTTATCATAGATTATATTTACACTTTCTAACTTTGCTGCTTTTCTTCAAAATTCAGTGAGCAGGTTCCAGAAATTTGGAAAGCAAATTACAGCAAAACAAAAGAGAAACCTGGTGAAAGGAAGTTAATGTGGGCATGGGCATCTAGTTTGATCCAAGCCTCATTTTTTTGCTGGTGAATGGGCACTTGGGGGGAAAAGAGGGCAGTTTTTGCTGGCACAGACCATCCCTCTCTCTACCCTCCCTGCCTCACATTGCACCCCCCTCACATTATAGTTCCCTGATCCCAGTTGCAGCGGGAAGGTTTTGTTTCACATTGTTACTGGTTCTTTATGTTCAAACCATCACTTTTTGTACTTTGGAAGGCTTGACAAAGGAAGAAGTGGGACTTTGGAAGGAAAATAAATTGCATTGTTTTCTATGTAATGGTGACATTTCTCCTTGTAATATGTTTTGCTGTACTGTAAGGAATAGTGTTCAGCTTAGAGCCTTCTAAAAATATTTGAGTCAAGTGTTAGCATAGTAAAAGTGTGGCTCATCCCTTTGTCCCCCTTTTGGTCCATGCAGTGGTGGAAAATCAGATATGGTTGCCAGGCCCAGAGCTGTAAGAAACTCTTTGGTCAACTTCTGATAAGTCATTAGCAGTATAAAATACATCAAAACATGGGATTCTACTGTCTGGTTTTGACAGTTACATGGTATAAATCAGTGGTTCTGAACTTGGTGGGCTCGAAGTTATTGCAAGTGGTCTGTGAATCCATAGGCACATTAATAGAACAACCACTGTTGCGTGGGGTTTAAGAAATGCTTTGATGTTAAAAAGGGGTTCTCATACTTGAAAAGGTTGGGAACCACTGACATAAATCATTCTGTCTAACAGAATGTACCCTTACATTGGTCACAAAGAAACTACCCATGCCAGCCATAGACAAAGTAGGAATCCATTATCTTATGGCACTGTGCGTAGAATAATGAAAAAAGGAAAAAGAACTGTGACAATTTAGCGCTTGGTAATATATTCATAAATCATAACGACCACACCAGGAACCGAGCACCGACACCCGAAAGACCGCCTGGGGAGTACAACCAAGAAAAACAGCAAGCCCTGCCACCTGGGTGCCGGTAGGCAGCCCCAACCCCTGTAGACATGTGGCCTTAGCTAGGGATAAATTTGGAACTTGTAAGCCGCTCAGAGACCCTTTGGGGTTGGAGCGGGGTAGAAATTGAAGATATAGATATAAATAAATAATATACAATAACAGAAAATAAGTAATATATATAGTGAATGTAGACGGTGGTCTCTGGAATGGGGTTTCTGTTTTTTTCAGCAATTATAGCCCATTGAAGAACATAGCTGTAAGCATAGCCTCATGATGAAGTGAATCAACAGTATATTTCCAATACGTCACCAAGAGAAATGAATTGTTGAAAGACAGTTTTTGTACACACCCTTGTTCAGAAGAAGATCATTGTCGAAACGGCACACCATTCCGGAGACCACCGTCTACATTCACTATATATATTACTTATTTTCTGTTATTGTATATTATGATTTATGAATATATTACCAAGCGCTAAATTGTCACAGTTCTTTTTCCTTTTTTCATTGGTCTTATTACTGTGCCCATTCTTGTAACTATTATATACTGTGCGTAGAATAGCCAGGAGATCCTCGGCAGCCACAAGTTCTAGCTCTTAGCGTTGTGATTGGCAAGCTAAACTTGTTTTTAGGGGCCGAGAGAGCTCTGAATGTACTGTATATGGCCCAAAGTCACCCAGCTGGCTTAATGTGGAAGAGTGGGGAATCAAAGCTCATTCTCTAGATTAGAGTCCACTGCTCTTAGCCACTACACCAAACTGGCTCTCTTACTAAGTAGGTATCTCTACTAAACCACAAGCAAAAGAGAAAATGTCAAATAAATGATCTGGTGAAGATTAGTGGTAGAATCCTGAGCAGACTTACTTCAGTCTGTGCCTATTGAAATGAATGTGTTTAGAGTGGAATACAGCTGTGTGTAGGATGGCAGAATAAATATGATCCAAGAGCTTGGAATGTTGAAAGCAGTTGAGATGTTTTTTTGGGGGGGTAGAGAAGATAACATCTTGCTTAAACTCCTGAAAGCTTAAAGAATCATGGAGAGATGGGTGAGAAGGCATATTTCCAAATTATCCCTCTCTTCTGAAATTCCTTGTGAGCGTAATGAGCAAAGTTCTGTATGTGAGTTGTCTGTAGAGTGTACCACTATTCTTCTATACGAGAAACCATATTCCTTAGATGAGATTATGGGTGCTTGTTTCAGAGTTTCTTGCAGCATCCTATAATGTATCAAATCATGTTTTTGACCAAGGCCTTTAGCCAGGTCCAGGAATAGGGATGAGCACAAACTGAACCACAAAGCAAAATTTATGATGAATTTTGCCCTGTTTGTGGTTCATAAACTGAAGTTCGTGACAGGTCTACCGTCACAGACTTCCACAAACTTTTAAGTCAGTTTGTGGGGCTTGTGCTGGTTTGTGGCCAGAGCAGAAAGCAGGGATTTAAAGGGACTCTCTGCTCCAGCACAAAGCTGCAAAAACAGCTGAGCGGCTGGGAGCACTCCCCGCGGCTCAGCTGTTTTGGGCTTTCTTGTGCAGCCAGAAAATGGGGAGCCTGTCTAGGGTTGGGGCTGGGTGCCATTTCAACAGGGGAATCCTCTCTATTGTCACCCAGCGATCCAGAAGAGCCTGGGCGCTCACCCGCCCTCCCCTGTCACCTGAGGATGTCCCTGACACCTGGACTTCCCAGTGGGAACTCACTCAGGAGGCTGGTAGAGGAGGAAAGGCTGGCAGTGGAGAAGGGGCAGCCAGCTGAGGTGCTCAGTGGCAAGGCGGAGGAGAAGGCCGCCATAGCAGTACAGCGGCTGGGCCCGCCCCAGGAGCCCAGGGAGGGGGTGCTATCAGGGAAGGAGGCTGCTGCATTTTGGGGGACCACTTGGGTTGGGTGTCCCCTGTGGCTGGCCCACTTCTTGCTGGGCCCAGCTTTGCCGCTGCTGCTGGAAGACCTACATGGTCCCTGTGCTGGAGCAGCTTCCTTCCCTGCTGGCATCTCTGCCCCCCCACCCTGGGCTCCTGGACTGGGCCTGGCTGCTGTGCTGCTACCGTGGCCCGTGGCTGCGGCCCTACTGCAATCATTTAAACAAGGTTTGCTGGGCCCATGAACCACAAACCAAACTGGTTTGTGGTTTGGTTCATGGTTTAGGTACAAACCGAACCACATTTTTGCGGTTTGTGCCTATCCCTGTCCAGGAACCCCACTGCTGTAGTACAGTATTAATTGCTAGTAGAGTTAACATACTTCATATATTGTTTTAATTTCTTTTGAGTTTTCTGCAAAAAGTTCTCCATCTGCTCAGCAGCTTGACTCAGCAGATGGTTTTAGTGTAAGATTAGATACTGCACACAATTTTCCTATCCTTTCTTTTTTATCCAAATGTTTGTTAAAATCTTTTTTTTTTAATGTCATCTTTTCGAACCCCATTAGGGGAAAATGAGAAATACTTAGTGTTTTTTGTTTCTGTTTTTTAAAAAGAAATGGAACTTGACTTGCAGCTGAAGAAAGGCAGGAAAAGGCTGTAGCTTTCTTGTGAATTTGTTAACTCTCTTCCCATTTCTGTAGAAGACACTTCGATGAGTCAAAAATTTCCATTTCAGAAAATAGAAATATTCAGAAAGATTGATTTGTTAAAATAGTAAATATTCAAATGGAACCTACCAAGTACGTTCTTCTTGAAGACAGTGTTTAACTTTGTACAAACAACTGGAAAGTTCAGCTAGTTCAGAAGTCATTTCCATCACACAGCATCAGTTCCAGGACCACTGTGTTTGCTGCCACCTTTCCAACCAGTAAACACAGGCAGTATTTCATTTTAAATGTTCAAAGTGTGTCATGTACATCCTCAGTAATCCTTACAGCAGCCCCATAAGTCAGCCTTTGTTGTCCTCCTACCAGGGTGGGGTGCATGAGGCTGAGAGAATAGTTCTTGCCTGAGGCCATCTAATGAGGGAAAAAATGTCAGGAGAAGGCTACTTGATTGAAGGAGTAGGGCTTACTGATAGTTCTGGAAATGATACCTTGGTTGTTTGGAGGAAACTTTACAAAAGGATCAATTTAAGGAAGGGGCTTGGAGTACAGGTTTAGTAATACTTAGCATTTATATAGCCCCTTTTCTGAGTTTCGTTTTGTGTGCGTGATCTCAGTAATGGCAGTCCTGTAAAAAGCATACCTGTCTTTTATAAAGAAAATAGCATGATAGAGGATATTGCAGGCATTGACAGCAGCAGGCGTATTGATGTGGCTTGGAGAAAAACATTAAATAGCACATGAACCCAAGGATAAGCCGCGGTTCTCCATATAAGCAGTTGGACACATTAGAAAAGAAGAAAGCTGTTTCCTCACTTTGAGTATTTAATGCATTAAGAGAGAGCAGGAGAGATGCAGGTGTCTTTAGAGCACTTAAGAGAATATATGAGCTAGCATGGTAAGCCCAGAGGACAATTGGTATAGATATGGTAATGATCAAGCTTGCCTTTTTGAATTGTCGTAATGAGGCTCTCACTGAGCATGCTGCTTGCTGTTTCTTTATCATGGTGGTTTGGCGGTATAGAGACGTCTCGAGGAATGACAGGAAATCAATGGAATTGGAAAACCTAGGCAGCACGTATGTAAACCTCTGATTCAAGACTGGTTTAGTTACTGCGACAGCTTGCTGCGCTTTTAAAGGTGAACTCCTTAGATCTATAATGTTAAGGGTTTTAGATCTTTGATTTGTATGTGCGGTATTCAAAACATTTCTTAGGCCTATTAGTAAGGAAAACTTTTGCCCTTGTGCTGGATAGCAGTCCTGCAGTTATTGATAGTAGTATTTCAGAACAACAACAAAACCCCAAGCAAACCGTACCCTAGGCTCTTCCATAAACCGTCAGGTAATGCAATGTGAATTGGGATGAGGAAGGAACGTAGCGGGGAAGATGATATAATAACAATGGGAATAATGATTTCAGAATTTGAATAGTAGACAGCCTTTAACCCTCAATTTTCTTAGCGGTGCAAAAGCCTGCAATAAGCTGTAGACTTCACAGCACAGATGGGGCAACGCCTTTAACCCTCAATTTTCTTAGTGGTGCAAAAGCCTGCAATAAGCTGTTCTCCGGTGGGCTGTAGACTTCACAGCACAGATGGGGCAAACATTTTCTTAATAAGATTAGCAGTGGCTATAGAAGTCCTTGATTCCCTTTCTTTAGCATGTATGTTATAATGTAATACCATCCACATCAACAAAGCCCTTGTACTTCTACTTTGTTTTGGAATGGGGTGGGAGTTATAAACGCTGTTGTACTTTTTTTTATAGACAATGCTGTCAACAGAGGGGGACATGGGAGGGGGGATAGAATTTGGGGGGAGACCGAGTCAGCTGGAGGGCCACTGAAGCCGGTGGCATGCTGTATTCACACAGAAGGTATTAAAAAAAAAATAATCCTAGTGCAGTTCTGACTGCAGGCACTAGGGGCACAGGGAAGGTAGAGCACAGCAAAGAGCTCCTCAGCCTTTCTGCAAAGTTTCCTGGAACGTTTGCTGAACCCATCATCAGCCAAGCCTGCACTGGAGCAAGGGAAGACCAGCCAGGACAGGATGCAGCCTTCTAACAAGGTCTCTGGTTTCATTTTGCCTTTAGTTCCACCCAGCTCTTGCACAGCCAGATCTCGCCAGGGAAGCCTTGTTAGTGTGTGGTAGCAAAAAGAAATCTATCCCAACTTCTAATCCCCTTTCCCATTTTTTCAGTATTAATGCCGCCTCACTCATCCTGGTTGGCAACTTGGAATGTATTTAATAGTAGTAGTATAGAAGCAAACCTCTATTAACATCATGGACAGAAGGAGGGAGTGAATATTTCTTCATAATCTATTAAAGTAGTAAAAGGATGCTTCCCCTTCAACTCCACCCTTAATAGGCATGCTAACAAGCGTTAATCTGTCTCAGTGGTAATGAGTGAGGAACAGAAGTTAGAATTTATTTATTTGCTTTACAATCCCGCCTTTATTCCCAAGGAGAATCCAAAGCAACTTTCATCGTTCTCCTCTGTTTTATCTTCACAACAACCCTGTGAGGTAGGTTAGGCCGAGAGGGAGTGATGGATGCCAGATCACCCAGCGATCTTCCATGGCAGATAGGGATTTCAACCTGGGTTTCCCAGACCCTAGTCCGACACTTTAATCACTGCACAACCTTAGTTTCCACTGCATTCCTGTATTCCACTTTAATACAGAGACCCCTACGGGGGTTAGGGCAGTATATCAAGTTGAATGAATGAATGAATGAATGAATGAATAAATAAATAAATAAATAAATACGGGGATTGAAAAAAATTGTTAAAGAGAAGTCAAACAGTATATATACTAATTATTGACCCATCTTCATATCTATGGTATTCACAGTATTCTTAGAGGGAGTAGATTAGAAAAAATAAAACTGAATTTTTTCTGCTATTAAAATTCAGAATAAGATGCTGAGCTGCAGACTGGAAGGTCTGTAGTTCGGCAGTTCGAGACCCTAGTGCCACGTGACGGAGCGAGCTCCCGTCTCTGGCCCCAGCTCCTGCCAGCATAGCAGTTCGAAAGCAAGAAATTACAAGTAGATAAATAGGTACTGCTTCGGTGGGAAGGTAACAGCGTTCTGTGTGCCTCAGCATTTAGTTATGCCGGCCACATGACCATGGAAGCATCTTCGGACACTGCTGGCTCTTCGGCATGGAAATGATGAGTACCACCCCCCGGAGTTGGATTCGACTAGCTTTTGAGCAAGGGAACCTTTACCTTTAATCTCTTAATGTGCAAATAACAAGAAGAACTAGTACATATTGTATTTATTTGTTTGTTTGTTTGTTTAACTTATATCCCGCCCTCCCCGCTGAGGCAGGCTGTGCTTAAGGTTTCATGTTTCAGTATTAGGAAACCTTATGCTTAAGTAATATGGTGGAAATTTAACGGAGAGCCCCAACTCCATTGAAAGCCTTCTATTCAGCGTATGTGACATGCTAGCCAAAGCAACTGTGGGCTCTAGCATGTAAGGTTTTATTAAGAAACTTGATAGGAAATCAAGAGATTTGGAGTTTGGTGAAACTTGTTTTCAAAGTTGCTGCATTATGCTTTTGCCTGTCTGTTTTTCCTGTGCTGGCAACAGCAAGAACTATGGTAATTGCATATTAAAGCTGATATAGCATTGGAAAAAAAGAAATCCTGATTTACCTGTCTTGGGCTATCTTGCGTAATTAAAAAATTAATCTCATATTTTAAAAAGAATTTGACATGAGATTATAGCTCCATCTAAGTGATGACACCTGGGGTTTCTTGTGCCTCTCTTT
>NW_015168067.1:307937-436127 GCF_001447785.1 Gekko japonicus
TTTCCCTCAGTTTCTTAAAAATATTCACAAGAAAGTAAAGTCAATCTTACTTTTATGCAACACCTATAAAATGGGTCTGTTGCTAATGAACTAGTCCAGTGGTTCCTAACCTTTTTTGGTATGGTGACCCATAAGTCCAAATTTATTTGATATGGTGATCCACTTGAAAAGAAAAAAACAGAACATGCACAAATCAATAGCTGCAAAACCCTGGGACCCACTCCACATGTTTCGCAATCCACTTTTGGGCCAGAACCCACAGATTGAGAGGTGCAGACAAATATTCTGAATAGTATTCAGTCACTTCCAGCGTTATTTTTGTATCCAAATTGTGTTGTGTTTTGTATTTTAATCTGAATAGCTTTGATCTGGTAGGAGAATTCTCTGCTTTTGCATGTAAATTTTCTAACTGTGCATTTATATTCTGTAGCAGAATCGATGGCGACATTTCAATTGAAATTAGATCCAGGGATCCAGTTCACACTGGATGGTGGTATACACTGCTAGTTTTAACATAAGAACATAAGAACATAAGAGACGCCAATGTTGGATCAGGCCAAAGGCCCATCCAGTCCAACACTCTGTGTCACACAGTGGCCAGAAATACCAGTGCCATCAGGAGGTCCAGCAGTGGGGCCAGGACATTAGAAGCCCTCCCACTGTTGACCCCCCCCCCCAAGCACCAAGAAGACAGAGCATCACTTGCCCCAGAGCCCCTAGCTATACCTTGTGGCTAATAGCCACTGATGGACCTCTGCTCCATATGCTTATCTAATTCCCTTTTGAAGCCGTCCATGCTCTGAAATGTGTAAAGTGAAAGACAGTTCTATAAGATAATTTTAAATTTTTCAAGTAACCAATTTGATTCACAGTTTTACCCTTACTGAAAAATATGCTGGAGCTATCCATAGAATTATGAACCAGTGGTGTGGAAAGTCTTATTTAAGAAGCTTGTTTGCAATAACTTTAATCTGAGTGCACTGAGACCTCTGTTTTTGTCTGCGAACTACAAATAAACTTTATCAAGAGTTTTTCTCTTTATATCTTGGTGGAAAGCGATGATCATTTTGATGGCTTCACTGGAATAATAAAGGTTCACTGCTTGCTCTTTAACTGTAACATGCACTGTGCAGTGCAGGGGCTGAAACTGAATGAACAGTGGCACTTTAGCATGCTGGAGATCAGTTTGTGATTGTGATTGAGATAGGTCATTCGCTCTCTCTCATTCTGTATCTCATCATATGCCTCCCCTGTGTTATTTGATGAATCATTCTCTAAACTTGCACACATTAAAATCAATTTCCCCTAAAACTGAAGATCTAGGAAATTGATTGTGCTTAGCTTTGGGAGTGTACAGATGCTATTGTTCAGAATTTAATATTTGTCCAGTTGCCATTGAAGCTGATGGGTTTAGAAAGATGCAAATCTATTCAGGATTGCATTGTAATGCTGTTTAGGACTTGGTTTTGTTTTTAAAAAAATCTAATCTGTATTTTGTGGTGTGTGTTTTTTTTTTTTAAAGGTATGTGTTCTTTTTGGAGCCATGCAATTTAGACCTGGTACGTCGAAAGATCAAATCTATTGCTCTGTGTGTATCAGCATGCCCACGAAATGAGTTGAAAACTCTGGCTGATGTTCAGAAATTTGCAGAGACCAATGGTAAGGCAATGCATGATGTTGTTTCCCTTTCCACCCAATATTATAAAAGGCTGCAATATTGACTTGATTGACAAGATTGATTTCTTAGAAATTTAATTAGCTGTGTGCCCCCAATTATAATCAGACAGCATTTTTAAAAAATGTTTTATCACAAGTGGTTACAAGAAATGTGGATAGTATGCAACTATCTTAGCAAAAGCATTCCTACTTGTTGACCCAGATGGCACTTGCTGCAGTCTACATCATTTGACAATAGAATGCTTTTTCTTTTAGAACTGTCTTTTGTTTGTATGCAAATGTGCTAAAACTAATAAATGGATTTAAAATAGGTGCAGTCAGTCAACTAAGACTTCCTCTGTTGACAGCCCCAATTTAATATTAACAATGGGTGCTGGAGCAATGGGTGCTGTCTTAGGTTTTATTAGGTCTTCCAGCACTTTTTTTGTTTGTTTTTAAAAAATGTGCCTGTACCCTAGAGTCGGAGTCGACTGGCTTTCGAGCAAGGGAACCTTTACCTTTACTCATGAATGAGGCTGCTCCAGTTCCTCCCTCAGGACTTCAGAGAGCCTCCCCCCCCCACTGGTGCTGGTACTTGGTACTAGTGACCACTGCCATAAAAAAAAGTCCTGAGGTTTTCATTGTATGACTACACAGACTTTTCATGTGAATTTGTTTGATCTGTGTGCTCTGGTTTCCTTTCAGGTATATCACTGGTCAATTTGGTTTGGTTTTCATGTGTGGCTTTTTGAAGAATAAAATCTTTCCCAAAAGTTTCTATTGCATGATTATTTGCCATCTCTGGAGACAATTTGAATTTTATACTTGCCTGTCGTTGTGTTATGCTACTGAAGGTGATCACAAATTACCAAAAAACATGGAATTTATTATTTCCCCCCTCTTCCCAGTTGTTAACAAAGGGCTGATGGGCATTTGCCCAGAGGAGAACTAAAAGTCAGCAAGGAAAAAATATCATGCTTAATCGCACACTTTTTTACTCCGTTTGCCAACATACGCAATACATATTTCTCCACACACACAACATAGTTGCAGCCAGAAGTAGTTCATAGCCCAACTACTACCATACCTTCTTCCGCATAAAGAGAGCTCCTACTTCAGCCCCTTCTTCCCATATTTCTGAAGGAATGCCCTGACCATGATCATACATTTCTTCCCAAGCATCTGTTTTTGATTTGGAGAGAGAAACAAACTTAGAAGAAGTGGCAAGAGCACGACAGAGGAAGGGAGGCAAGGACTAAAAGATTTATTTTCTTTAGGCGCTCAATGGCTAGGTGGAAAAGGGGAAGCAGACTTGACAGTCTCTCTGAGCCAAGAGGAGGGAGAGGAGAGTGTTCGGCTTTTGCTCTAGCTTTCACCACCACCTCCTCCTCCCATTCCTCTCACGTTGCAGCCTGTCAATAACAGGTGGCCTGTGCACCTTGTGAGACTTTGCCAGCCTCCAGGTAATGCAAAGGACCTTCTGAATAGCTTCTGGAGATTCTGTTTGATGGTGGAGAAGGAGGCAAGCAGCAGACTGACGGGAACAAACTGTGGCCTGTTACATACAGTTTCCTGTGACATCTGGATGCTGACATGGTGTTAGATTCCCTTGCAGTACTTTGAATCAGTTCATCACACAGGCATCTACAGAATTTCCAGTTCTAAATGCTGTACTGGTTACGAAGAATTGTGCTGCAGCTGAGGCATACAGTCAAGAGAGCCATGTATGCGGCTTTTTATGGGCCGCACAGCTTAAGAATGCAGGTAAATGGTCATGTGCTCTCCCCTCATTGAAAGAACACACTCCCTGTACGTGGAAAGCTGGCATGTAGTAGAAAAGGGTTCAGAGTTAATCTTCCTGACACACTAGTTTGCTGTATATTCTGCTCCCATTCCAGATTATCTGTTTGGGATCCAAACACAGCATTATGCACAAGTGTAAGGGGAGGTGTCTCCAATTATTGCCCTCTCTAGCGGTAGCTTCCATGGTTTATCCAGCACCATTCAGGAGAGTTCTCTGGCCTCAGGAAAATCTTCTTTTTTTAAGCATATAGAGACACTCAGCAATAAGAGGAAGGTAGGAAAGCCCATTAGCTTTTGCTAAAGCAAACTAAAAATATGCACATGTATTTGTGCACACAGTATATGTAAAAATTTCTTCCTTTAATACTAAAGCTGATTACTGCTATCCATTCTCTCCCTGTTTTTAAAAGCTGAACGTTTGTTCCCTCAAGTTTTGTCCTACTGCAGGGATCCTCTCAAGTTCCTCTCAGGTTTTTAAATTGGCTTTAATACATTAATCCTAAATAAAGGCATCAGATTTTATCAGAAAAGATGCCATAATCTGTCTTCACTTTGTGTGACCTTGAGGGCAGTTGCTTGTGTTTTAAGTAAGCATATTAGATGGTGCAAATGCTAACCTTCAGGACAAACTGTCTATAATTCCAATTCAGCTACTAAAGCAATAACAGTAATTTCATTGAAGGTCTACAGTCTTAGTCTAATTTTTATTATTAAATGTTTTGTGATTTGATTTTTTTAACTAGAAACATTTTGTCTACCTTCTGTGTATTAGAAGAATGCTGGTTTGTGTTCTAAATTCAATTACATTTTGCAGGCTTTCAACTCTAGATGTAAGTGGATTCCTGTTTTTTTCCCCTTTGCTGCAATAGACAAACAGCTACCCTATGAATCTGCAAGATAATCTGTAGCAAAAGAAATCTGAAGTTAAAACATGCTGTTTTTGGCTACATACTGTCTTTGAAATAAACCTATTCGTCACTTGGTTTAAAAGAGCACAGCAGCCCAAGACTCTTTTGTTTTCTGCCTGGTGAGATATCTGAAGAGTCTTGGGATCTTATATGAACAAAACTAGGATTCAGTGGCTGTGATCACACACACTAAATAATCCACTTTCAATGCACTTTACAACTGGATTTTTACTGTGTGAACTGGCAAAATCCAGTTTGAAAGTGGATTATTTAGTGTGTGTGATCGCAGCCAGTATGTCTTTTTATTTATACCTTGCCTTTTCCCATGGCTCAAGGTGATTTACAATCCAGTAATATCAGTCCAGACAATTTGACAGCCTTTATTTCCTTTGTACACCACCTTTCTCTCCAATGGCAACCCAGAGTGACTTACTGTGTTGTTCTCCTCTCTATTTTACCCTCAGAACTGCCCTGTGAGGTAGGTTAGGCTGAGAGTGCATGACTGGCCCAAGGTCACCCAGCGAGCTTGCATGAGTCCACCTGAATCTTGTTCTAAACATAAATGCCTGATCTTAGGAGCCTTTGTAAATGTTAATGCACCTGTCTGAAGTTCCATGCTCAGAGTTTTGGAGTCTAGGCTGCACTCAAGCAGGGCGAAGTATGTGGCCCAAAGCCGCATTAGGGAGCATACTTGGCTGACCATGAGGAAACTAATAGAGGAAGCCATTTGGTTTAACTCTCAGACTGTCAACACAGATGCAAGTTACTGATTGTGAGGTAACAAGAAATGAAGCTCCCAGCTTCTGATAACTGCCAATCTATGCTTCACTCTTGCTGGCATATGGTAATGAATGTATGGCATAAGCTTGTGCATTTGGGTCTGAATAATTATAAAGCCCGGAAGTGATGGGAACTGGCTGCAGCATCAGGCGGGGAGGGGGGAGTTCTTAGTTGAGCAGCTTGAGATTCAGAAGGAAAAGAGGAGAAGCAGAAAATACTAGGCATAAAGATGCTGGCACATTTCAAAAGCATGCCTTCTGATCCTATGTAATGTGCATTAGACACAGGCATCGATTAATTATGTGTTGCCGAAACCACTGATCGACAGACAAGTTAGACCAAAATATAAAATGCACAATTACTACACTTAAACTACATCATTCCAACAACAGATTGTGTTGCTAAGAGCATTTACCTTAACTTTAGTGGCAGCTCTCCCCTGGCCTAAATAGTGCAGTTTAAAGGAGACAAATAAAACCTTTCATCTAAACTCTACAATTCAGGAATCTTAACTTTCATTACAGCTGGACCCATTTAATGCCTCACCGGTATTGTACAAGGTAATCGAAAATAGCATCCCAAATAACCTAAGGGTTGGATCGCTTCCCTATAGAGAAGGACCAAGTATGTGGGATTTTTAGTGCTAGAAAGAGGGGAGCGGAGTGACGGAGGTTTATACCACTGCAGATGTTACCAACAGAGTAGAAAGAAAGACAGAGATGGTTTGAAGTCCATAGGTCATCTGAAGCACTCAATGATATTGGATCAGCAGCAGCAGTCGACAAGAGATGGAGCGTCCCAGGCAAGGATCCTTTAACCAAAATAAAGCTTTATTGAAATAACTTAAGCACAGAGCAGAGTTCTGCTTTCCATCACCTACGGAACTCTTGTGCTCAAGCAGCCTGTGCACACAGCTAGGTCTGACCAACCTTGGAGTGAGTGTGGAGTGCAAATGAGGTTAGCCTGGGATGCGTAAGTAATTTCAGTAAAGCTTTATTGGTGTACATTGGTGTACTGGCCACTCTGCTGCCCAGTAGTTTCCTTGCCTGAGCCATTTGAAGTCTCGGACTTGCTAGTGAGTTTAAGAGTTTGGATATTGAAATTTCCATGCTGAGACCTCATCAGCTGAAGCAGTTCAAGGCTGTAAGGCTGCCATGGTAACTATGGGACGGCCCTCAAACATATTGATGCTCATGTATGTAGTGGGTCACACATTGTAGTACTCTGGTCATATAGTTTGATGGTGGGGATATTCAGATGACTCCTATCATGGGCAGACCATCACCTGGTGATGTTTAAAGTCACAGGAACTTGAAGCTTCTCTAAGAGAGGAAGAGAGGTGAGACAATCTGTTCCTGGAGGCTGGTGGATCTGGATGATTTCTGGGAGCCTTTGAGCAGTTTCCTATGGACATGTCTGGCAATTTTGTCAAGATCCTGGTTGGTCTTTAGAATTCAGCTATGATTCAAGATAACTGAGACAATCACTTCTAGGCACTGGCTTCCACCTGACAGAACTTGTTTGGTTCCTTGGTTCACTTAGTATCTAGGTAAAATGTACCAGGAGCTGAACTGGTAGAAAGTAGGTGAAGAAATTCAGGAGCTGAGCACAACACAGTGTAAGTTAGAACAGAGTTCTGTGGTTATACCATGGCACTTGTGATCGTAATGTATAATACCTTTCCCCGCACTATTTCATCGGTCCTTTGAAAGAGCAGTTTTGCAGCGTTTGTACAGATTGAAGCTCAGAACTTGTATGTATTGGGTGGAACTACTAACCAGTTGGAGATAGTTTGCCAGTTGCACCCCTTCTCGGAAAAGGAAGTTGTGTCCGTAGTTATCCATGCTCAGATCACATCCAAGCTAGACTTCTGCAGTGCTATTGTCTGTGGGGACTGCCTTTGAAGACTGTATGGAAATTTGAATGCAGCTGTGAGATTGCCGACTCAGCTGTTGGGAACACATCTGGCAGTTTTGAAAGAATTTCACTGGCTTCCGGTTCATTTCTGGGCATAATCCAAAGTGCTGGTTCTCAGATTTGTATTAAATATTCTGGGGCCAGGGTACTTCAAGGACTACCTCTACCCATAAGAACCTGCCCATCTAATAAGATCTGCAGAGGCCCTGCTCTGTTGTCCTCGCCTTCTGAATTAAGATAGGTAGCTACCTGAGATGGGGC
Source organism: Gekko japonicus (assembly GCF_001447785.1). Lineage (NCBI taxonomy): Eukaryota > Metazoa > Chordata > Lepidosauria > Squamata > Gekkonidae > Gekko > Gekko japonicus. The sequence continues at coordinate 315,263 of NW_015168067.1, forward strand.
TTTTTCCATTCTGAAGCCTCATATGAATGCCCCCTTTGCATCTGTTTGCCTGGTGGCTACTCTGTTGAGTTTCAGGCACCAGGTAAGTATGTTCTTGTATTCCTGGGTATTTCTAGAGATATACTATGTAGTTGTTCCTTCCCCTGACTGTTTTTGTTTTTGAATTGTTGCTCTTTTTTCATTTTATACTGTAAAATGTTATAAATTTATTTTGTGATTTGTAAATTTTATTATATGCCACCCTGTGAACTTCTGAGAGAGGCATAAAATCTCATTAAGTAAATAAATACTTGATGCATAGAAACCTATAATACGGCTTACACCATTCCTATACAATCCACTGCTGCAACATATGGCTGCTAGCTTTGGTGGCTTTAGCAAAGGATTAGACAGATTCATTAAGGATAGGTCTATCAGGAACTGTGAGCCAATGATAGCGAAATAGAATTTACATTTTCAGAGGCAGTGCACCTTGGAATACCAGAAGCTATGGGAGAAACAGCACCGGAAAACTATTGCCAATCATGTACTGGTTGTAAACTTCCCAGAAGCATCTAACAAGCCACTGGAAACAGGGTGGACTCTTGGTCTGATTCTCCAGGGCCATTCTTACCATGGAGCATAACTGAAGGCTTGCCTTAGTTTTCTGAAGATCATGTCCATTAACTATCTTCCAAGGCAGTGTCTGTCTATTAAATATCTGTTATTATGCTGGGCTGTGTGAATGGGTCTCCTTTTATGGCAGTTACATCTAACTACAGCTTAGAACAAGGAGTATTGTTTAATATGATTTTTTAATTAACTGGTCTAACAAATCTCCATGTTCAGAGGCATTAAACCTCTGAACACTGCTGCCAAGGGGTAACATCAGGGGAAGGCCTCAGCTTCTGCCTTACTAGCCTTATTTCCACCCTAAGACAATACAGTGCAGAAAAAGAAAATCCCTTTGCTCCTAAAAATTGATTTTGGTTCCTAGGAACTCAAAATATTTTTTGCCCTGATACAAACAATCACCATGATAAATTAAGTTGTGGCCTGACATTATAAGGGTGCATTTCCAAGGTACTATTCCCATTTAAATATCGGGTGCAGCAGTTTTCCTTTCTAGATGAGGTTTTAAAGGTAGGAAATGAAATCTTTGTTTGCTAGTTTTGGCAAGAGAGATGCGCTTATGAATAGGTTGTAAATGGTGAGTTTCATTTTTTGAAAAAAGAGAGATAGAGTTGAGAGCAAGATGCCTCAAGCAAGATGCCTGCGTATTCTGTGCCTCTGACTTAATCTGTGAATTTTACAGCAGATGTTTTAATAGCTATTTCAGGGCAACATATTGTGCAGAAAAGTGAGTGGTTGGTATTTACGCGTAGAGAAAATTGCTACAGTGGCTTCTGGTTTATGGACAGAGACTTTTAAATTTGTTAAGATTCAGTATGGCATCATCTGGACACAAATGTCAAAAGGGAAGCAACAATTCCTTTTCCCTCACAACGTAAATTATGACTATCAAGGCTTAAGAAGTTGTAATTTGGGGCATGGGTTTTGTCACTTTGATCCCTTGCATTTTAATGCCTAAATCCTACCGATCTTACTGGTACTGAAGTGTGACTAGGATTGCCGCCTAGGATGGATAGCCAAAGGTGCTAGGAAGAAATGGACTCTTATAATCCTTGCATTTCTGCCAGATGATGTGTAGCCCAAAGCCATTATTTCAACAGAAATGCAATTCTGAGAAGCTGTAATGGATACATAAGATGTTTTGGTTTGGTATTTCACGGTTCAGTGGTATTGTGTGGGGGGTCCTTGGCCGTGTCCTTCGTTATAGCCAGAACTGTCTGTATCTGTCAGGATTGTCATGTTCATTTTTTACAGACAATATAAAAAGACTTGGGGAGGGAGGGAGGGAGAGAGAGAGGAATTTGGAGCAAATATGTTTTATGCCTGGCTCCTTGAAGTGGGAGAATCTTCATTCCCTGATTGTATTTGCCTCAATGATTATTTATCACAAAGCAACCAAAGAATAAATAAATCCCAATTTTGGGGTGCTTTTCATATAGTTTCCAAATGTATGGATTGATAGAGCAGGGAAGAAATGGAACTGTTTTTCCTGAGAAGCACAAATGAGATTTCTTAAATAGATTAAATGACCATAAGCCTTGCAGTCACTTTTGATCCTCTCTTATTTTTCTGTTCCTTGATACCTAGGATTTAGTTACTTTGGCTATTCAAAAAGGATTTCTTTGCAATATTCTAGGTATTCTTTGCAATATTCTGGGTATCACTTTTGGGGTATTGTTGAATCCCTCCCCCCAGCTGCACAGTATTAAAGATCTGCATTATGAAAGTTAGTTTTTGAGGCAAAAATGTGTATGAAAATTTATGAAGAAAAGGATGTCATCATGCGGTGACCATTCCCTATCATTTTTCTTATGGAGAAGCTTTGCTGTGAATGCACACAAAAATTGGTTTTATATTCAATCACTGTCTGAAGATGAATTTAAATAACTAAGGCTACAGTCCTACGGATGCTTTCCTTGGGAGTAAGCTCCATTGAATAATATGCAACCAACTTCTGAGTTCATCTGCCTAGCTGGATGCCCTAAATCTTTGAAGATTGCAATTGATGACTAACAAACTTTATTGTAGCATAAGCTTTCGAGAAACACCACTCTCTTCATCAGATGTGTTTCTTGAAAGCTTATGCTACAATAAAGTTTGTTAGTCTTAAAGGTGCTACTGGGCTTTTTACTGTTTTGCAGCAACAGACTAACACGGTTAGCTCCTCTGGATCTATGCACTTGATGAGCCACTCTTCACTTTACAGCAGAACCGCTCCCATGCAGAGTATAGTCTCTGATTAGCATTTGTAGACTTGGCCCCAAACCACTATTTAAATGATGTGTTCCTGAAGTCCACAATGAATTATGTTCTTTTGCACAAGCTGAACACTGGACTCCAAACATCTGGTAATGTTGTGGAGTTCTGTGGCCAAAGTTTGCTTTTAATGGCGCTGATATGCTAGCCACTGAACTAATGTCCTTGGATTTGTTTTTTGTTCATTTAAACAGGTTCCACTCTTTGTAGCTATGAACTAAAGCCATCTGAATACACTACAGATTCAAGGGCTGCTCAGCTTTGCCCCAAGCTCCCGGTTCCAGAGAGGTAATCTAACTGCTATTTTAGGTCTTAATGTTGTGTCAGAACTTAAGTCGTAATGCCAGGGTAATGTCACTTGAGGACCTCAGTATGGTGCGATGGGGTATTTTTTTAGGAGCTTCCCTCTTAACTGCCACATTTTCTATAAAGTTGCTATCCTGCATTCACTTCACTGGAAAATATGTTATGATGTGTTATTTTAAGTAGTCTCCTGCTCCTAGGACTCAAAGGAGTTTGGCACTGTTTGGTTGTGTGGCTGTATAGCAACTTGGGTTTACTGGTGGTGGTGTGTGCATGTGAGATGCTTTTGTTAGTTGTGATGTCTTCATGTATTGCCTTTCACTGTGTGGCACCTGATTGGTTGGTTGGTTTTTGTCTATACCTTCTTGCTTCCAAGTCTCCCAGTCTAGAATATGTGTGTTGTACTCTAGCAGTAACAGCGTTCCGTGCACCTTGGTGTTTAGTCATGCCGGCCACATGACCACGGAAATGTCTTCGGACAGCGCTGGCTCTTCGGCTTTGAAACGGAGATGAGCACCGCAACCCTAGAGTTGGACTCGACTGGCTTTCGAGCAAGGGAACCTTTACCTTTACCTTTTTACTCTAGCTTCCATTGCTTAACAGTGTAACCTACAAGTAACTTGTCTTTTCACCTGTGTGGCTGGTTCTCTGTGGTTTCTTAAACATACATTAAATGATTCAGTGGCTTTTAAAAAACATGAGTAATTGACATATGTGCTTGTAACGAAAGGAAACAGTAGTATCAAAACAACTGATGGGTGGTTCAGTACCATTGTGCAAATAGTTAATTTTTGATAGACTTCCTATTACTATTCCAAACAGCCCAGATCCTTTTTTTTAAAAAAAATTAACCATTTAATTTGCATCTATGGTTCTGTGCCTCATCAAGTAAACCATTTTTTAAAATGCCGTGAAACATGTCAACCTTAAAATTCATTTTAATGCTGATTTACAAACTTACTTTTAAGTTTGCATTCCAGTATGCGTAATTTGGAATTTGGGCTCCAAGTTTAAGGATGAGGTAGGCCATCTGATGAATTCTTGCCAACTCAGCATTTATTCAACTTATCTCCACCACACCACACCCCACTCCACCCTCCTTCAGTCAAGCTTATTTCATCATTGGGGTGGGTTAGACCCTTCTATATTTTTCTGCATAAAACCTTCAATTCCTAAAAATGCATTAACTTTATTCAGGTGAATAGAAGTTTACTTACTAAAATGTACATACCACAAACAAAGTAATTCTAAGCAGAGTTACACCCTTTTAAGTCCATTGTAGTCAATAGGCTTAGAGGGGTGTAACTCTGTGTTGCATTGCACAGATAGATGCATATTCAATACACATCTTGTCTAAAGCACACCATGCTTTTTATTTTTTATTTTTTTCCGGATCGAGTATTCCTGTTCAACGTCTTTTGTCTTTTGGAAGGACTTTGGAAATCTTTGTATCACATTTCCTGTTTCAGTAAATGTCATAACCAGCACCTTGAATTGGACTTGGACACAAACTGGCAGCCAGTGTAGCTGTTTTAAAATGGGTGAATTATATGTTCCCATGGACTAGCCGCTGACAGTAATCAGGCTGCTTCATTCTGAACCAGCTGCAGTGTGTGAGTTTTCTTGAGGAACAGCCAAATGTAGAGCACATTACAGTAATCAAACACCAATGTTACAAAAGCATGGATTAATGTAGAAAAACTGTCTTGACTGGAGTCTAAGAGAGGAGCAAGTTGGCAAACCAGGTATGGATGGTAGAAAGCACTCTTGGCCACTGCACCAACCTGCTTTTCAAATAGCAAGGCTAAGTTCATAAGTATCCTGCAAAAGCCAGCTCCCCTCCATCTAAGACAAGTGAACCCAACCCCTCTAAAATATCAGCCTTCTCACCCAACATCACTGTATTCATGCCAAGGGTGTAATTCTGCTTAGGGGGGCACTGGAGATGTCTAAGCAAACTGGCATGTGGTCATTTTATTCATTTATTTAAGCATTTATACTGTGCTTATCTTCTAAATGGATCCAAAGTGGCTTGTGCTTGTATACAGTGCCATCAATTCACAGCTGACTTATGGTGACTCCAGCAAGGGCCTTTTAACACAAGTGAGAAGCAGAGATGGTTTGCCATTGCCTTCCTCTGCAGAGTTTCCCTTAGTGGTCTCTGATCCAAGTACGGACTCTGATTATACATTGCCTGCCACCTTCTCCCCCCCCAGTGGCTTACAACAGGAAAAACAATACACAGATAAACCAGAGCACAGCAAACAAGTGCATATCAGACTGTTTCTGAACTCATTGGCTGGCTAGATTAAAGATACAGGCTGCACACCACAGATTAAGAGCTTTAGCCAAGAGATCTTTGGCTTTTGTCCTTCAGCTCAAAGGTTTGCCCAGGCTTTACAAGTCACTTTGATAAGGGGCAAAGCAATGCTCATCAAAGATGCCACACAACTGTCAAAGATGTTCCTCTCTCTTACTCCTTCCCTCCCTTCCTGCTTTTCCTTTTTGAGGGTGTGAAACTTGAGCCTCCCGTGTCAGTTTCTACATAATAAGTTGCTGTTCTTTTCCCTCTGATTTCCTGTGTGATATGACATGTTAGGCACTACAAAAGAACTGAAAAGACAAACTTACTCGGGAATCCTGGTAGTTCAGCTACTCTTACACATGCATGAAGCTCCCCTTGCCTCCCAGTATTTCTTGCCAGAAAACTTTGCCAAGGGGTCAGTGAGATATGTGATCCTTACATAGCCCTTTTCCACAATGAAACTCTCCAGAATCCAGGAAAGGGAAAGGGCAGAGTTGTCATCATTCCTCAGGCTTCTCTCTGTTTTACAGACCCAGGAAATAGGTGTTTTTTTTAAAAAAACATATCCTTTCTGAGGCCAGTGCTAAGATACAGCTTCTGTCATCTTAAACCTTTATGTATCATGCTGAAAATAATTTATGTACTATGCAAGAAGGAACAATATGCCTGCTCTTGTTTACTGTGAAGCCACCCATTTACTTACTGAGTTCTGATCATTATTAAATGAGGCATTGTAGCTGAGAGAATTTTTTGTTCTGCTCAGACATGTAATATCCCTACATCTAATCAACAGCCGTTAATAAAAATGCAGAGGGTTGCTGTAATAAATTTATTATATTGCTGCTTATTAAAGAGATGCAGTGCATCTCGTACCTCCCTGAGTCAGAGCTACTAAAATAGAAATCGGGCTCATGTGCTGGATTCTCGAGAGTCCTATTTATTCCGAGACATCATGTAGTAACCGCTGACCTCATTTTTTATTCATTATAGCAAAGTTAAATTTTTGTCTCCTACACATAAAACCAGGTAGTTTGAGATGTGCTTGATAATCACTGTCTTCCGCAGAAGGTAGTTTAATACAATAATAACTAACTGCATTAAAACTGGGAGGAAAAGAAAGGACAAGGAAAAATCTTCCTCTTTAGCACCCCCTCCCCCAATTGCACTGAGGATTTTGCCCCGTCTGAAAGGAAAATGAGCAAGATTTTAGGATCAGCTAAATGGCTTCCAGCAGCTCAAGGGGGCTTTGGATTGGTGTGTTCCACTATCCATGGCACCCCCCCCCGCTACATTGCAAACTGCATTTGAAACAGAAGGGGTTTGGCATGGGTAGGGTGGGATCAGATGCTCGAAGAAAACAAGTCCAGAGTTCCACTGGGTTAGCACAAGCCCTTCGCATGGACCTAGGCAGCTGGTTGGAGCCTGGCTTTTATTTTATATAAACTTGCATTAAAATGAATGCAACTGAAAAGCAAAATGGTTATCAGGGCATGCTAGTAAATGACTTTTTGTCATTTGTACAATTATTTGCATAAGAATGGAATATTCCTTTAGTGGGTATTTTAGAGATTGCAATGAACTAGTTTTGCAATTAGTGGATGGGGAGTATGCAATGAACTAGTTTTGCAATTAGTGGATGGGGAGTATGAAAAGATACCTGTTTTACATCTTGATCCTAAACATGTTTTGAGGTAATAACTTGTGTTGTGGTATCAACAGGGATGAATGTAATCTGTGTAGGTTTGGGACAGAAGCCTCTTCCAAAAATGGGGGCAAAGATTTCAGCAACAAAAATGGTGAACACTTGCTGGAAAGGCAGAACAATTAACTCCACCCTTAATTCAGCCTCCACAATCAACGCAGAAAAAAATAAATGTATGGTTCAAAGCCAGCCTTCTCGCTCTTTGACTTCAGTGGTTTTTACACGAGTTTTGTGTCAGAGGTCTTGTGTGTTATACGTTCATATGTTGCTTTCTACAAACATTACCTTGTATTTGGGAAAGACATAATGCCTTTTCCCCTCAGTAGTGGAGTATTTCCCTTTAGAATGCTCTCAACTGGATTCCAGGCATGAGGAAACCCCATACCTAGATTCAAGACACATTATGTGGAATTAAGTATCCCTACTGAATACTCAGGTGCCCTAAAAAGCTACATATGGATTTACTGAATGTATACCACTTCGTACAAAAAACTCAAAGTGGTTTTTGATGCTCCAAGGCACCTTTTCAGCCTGCATGTGTCCAGAAGCTCAGTTTACTTTCTGAGCTAGGAAAGAACGGGGTGGTGGGCACTTACAAGCTAGAAAATTCATGATTACAGACTTTGACAACATCACAACTCCTAGCTGTAAGGTGAATATTCCCCCAAAATGTGGTTGCCACCCTTCAGGTGGGACCTGGAGATCCCCAGGAATTACAACTGATCTCCAGAGTACGGAGTACAGGAGAACTGTCTCCTGGAGAAAAATGGCTGCTTTGGAAGGTGAATCCTGTGAGACTATATCCCTCTGAGGTCCCTCCCCAAGACCCCCAGGCTCCGCCCCCAAATCTGCAGGAATTTCCCAGCCCAGAGTTTATTTTACAACCCAAAGTTTATTTTATTTTATCTGGTCGTTCCTCACAAGATCCTAGACACATTATGTGGAATTAAAGTATCCATGCTGAATACTCAGGTGAGTGGCAACCCTCCCCTGAAACTGCACTACTGGGGTGAAGGCTAGTATGCAGACAGTCTTATTATGTGGAAGAACATTTGATCAGGCTCTTCTGACACATGTAACCTGAAGTTTTGCAGACCAGGAATAGTTTTATTATGGCACTCTTTAGCTTTTCCAAGGTGTCTGATTATTCAAGGACACCGTGTGCCTTGAAGTCTAAAAGAGCTTGTCAAGTTATGTAGAAGTGTAGATTAATTTAAAAAACAACAACAACAACAACAGCACTTTCTAGATATAGTAAGTTATGATTTCCTCCCAATTTGGAGCTACTAATTATTCAATAACTCTCTGTAGATAATTCTCTTTAAAGTGCTGGGTCTTTGTAAATGATAAATAATACATGGAAAAGGGAGGTTGAAGTCAGCAGCTTCTACCCTGCATCCTTGAAATGAAGGTTTAGCATTTTAGAAAGAATTATAATTAGAACGAGTGCAGACTTCACATCTCTGACTAAAACGTGATGGACCCCACAGGCATTCCATACCCTGTTTGTCTTCGCCTTAGTGAACCTGACAAGTATGACTGTTAGGAACTGATTTTGAGAGAGAATAACCTAGAGGTTAAAGAAAATGCCTTCTGAATAGAAAAGAGTGATTTTATTCATTGGCTCCAATTAGAAAGATGAGTGTCTTGTGAATTCAGAATGTAAAAAGGTTCTCTGTGTGCAAAAGAGAATTAAAAATAGACAGTCTTGACAGTCTGGTATAAGTGCTGGCAGCAGCAGTGCTGCCTACTGAGCAAGGGAGGGAGAAAATAATGAACACGACAGGCAGTTGTGGTTAAATCTGTGAAGCATAATTCCTGTGTCTAGGATTTGGGCATGGGATAGTTCTAACTGGTATTTTCTTTCTGAGGAAGCTCAGAAGAGAAGATGGGAGGTACCACTCTGGCCACTGTCTTACCGGTACCTTGAACTGGCATGGGTCTCAGCCCTGGATTATGCCTGGCAAAGATTTAGGACAGAGAAGATTATGTGCTTGGAAAGGCAGCCCTGTAGCTGCTCTCCTAGAAGTATTGAATGGTTAGTGCTTTAAACTGGCAACAATTTTCGTAATTAGCCAGGGTTGGTCAGAATATGTTCATAGCTGGTACGCGGTAGTGCAGTGATGGTGAACCTTTTAGAGACCGAGTGCCCAAACTGCAACCCAAAACCCACTTATTTATCACAAAGTGCCAACACGGCAATTTAACCAGAATACTGAGGTTTTACTTTAGAAAAAACAACTCATACATTAACATAAGATGATCCAAACAAAGTAAGGAAAGCAATCCCAAATGCTTTCATTTACTTAAAATTATTTGGCAGAGAATTCCATACTTTAATGACAGTCTGGGCCTGGCTGGGGTGATGGCACGCGTGCCCACTGAGAGGGCTCTGAGTGCCACCTCTGGCACGCGTGCCATAGGTTCGCCACCACTGCTGTAGTGGTTAGCATCCTGAACTATAACTGGGTTAACCTGAGCTTAAATTTTCACTTAAGCCATGCATTTGACCGGTTGACCTTGAGCCAGTTTCTTTCTCAGCCTAACCTTAGTTCAGCTAGGATAGAATACCTGAGGGGAGAACTGTGTACTCTGCCCCCACCTCCTGAGAGGAGCGGCTAGGTAAAAATGGAATCAATCGCCCAGACCCAGCTCTGCAGGGTGGGCGATTCAGAAGTTTAATAAAATAAATAAATAATCAAAAAGATAAGAGTCTGCCATCCAAATGGAACATAAAAATAAGAAAACATAGGTTATGACTAATGTTGAGAAGGTCTGCTTCTAGGGATTCTTATCTGATTCTAAACTGTGTTTTTTAAATTTTACCACAATTGTTTCAGTATAAAAGTTGTCTGCCCTGTTTTAAAGTCAGGGAGAGTATTTCTGAAATCAGCCTGCAACTGGCTTGTCCTCTGTGACTAGGATTTTAAGGCTGTGAACAGTATTTGATAATGTGCCTCAAGACCTTTGTGGGGGGGGGGGCTCCTCTTTCCACCTCAGCTCCTCAGTCCCCGTCCCCCCCCGGAAAGCTGCACATAGGGTTGGGAGACCCATGGGTGACAGCATACAGTAAGTTGTGAGGAGCAATAGCTGGAAATCAGCATCCATTCAGTGTCACACACAGGGATTATTTGGGATCCTGGCATGCGCATGCACAATACCACCACCTCTGTTGTATCCTGTTTTCGTCTCTGAGGAGAGCCAAGCAAGCAGCAGCCTCGTGACACTTACACTCCTGAGTTTTGGAGGGCTGCTTGCTAGAGGCTCACCATTGCTACAAGTCAGAATGCCTTTTGGAAAATACTGCAAGATCTCCCCTTTGTATATAAATATGCCTGACTCTTGATGACATTGAATTAGTGGAATATTTTCAGTTTGTGTGTGTCGGGGTGAATGTGGGCTGTTCTGCTTTGTTTTTGAGCTGGTGGGGGTGGGAAGCATCAGACTGTGCACTCCACCCTCCTTTCTCCGAATATCTTGATTTTTAAGAACTGCATCACGACCCATTACAGCCATCCTCATTTATAGCAGCACGTTTATGTTAATCTTGCAACTCCTGATTAGAGCGTTTACGAGGGTGGAGTGTACTGCATCAATTCACCTTCCATTTGTGTGTTGATGTGGCATTTATATTACATAGGAGTAATTTTTTTTCTGATTTTTTTTTCTTGTATCACCAGTGCACCTATTCCATTCTTCCATCGCTGTGCTCCTGTGAACATTTCCTGCTATGCCAAGTTTGCAGAGGCCCTGGTCACCCTTGTCAGTGACAGTAGTGTCTTGCACAGGCTGATTAGTGGAGTAATGACCTGCAGAGAGATTATATTGGGACTTTGCTTGTTATCACTAGGTAATTGTTTTTCTCATTATTAGCTGTTTCTATAGTACTGCAACAGGAGAATGTGAACACGTTCTGTCCCCACAATATGAAAACACAGCATGTTCAGTATGAAGTCTGTTAGGGAACGACCTCTAATTTTATATTTCCTATCCAGAAGCTGCATTAAATGTGCTTTTAAAAATGTGTGTGCATTGACTTTTTCTCCTTATGCTTAACTGATGTGGGGATCTGAGCGCCATTCGGTGTCATTGCCAAATTTCTGCTTCCCCTTAAAATCAAATCAGCCTGCAGTATTTGTAAGCCTTGTATATAAGCTTCTCAGTGTGTTTTCTCAGTTAATTTTGGCTGACATTGCTAAGTGGGCATAAATAGTTAAATCTTCAGGGATCTGCATCAAAAGCAGGTCTGCCAGCCAATCCGAAGAATTTTAGTTGATGAATCCATCTGCTTTTAACTGATTAAAACAAAATGGTCTTGAAGACCTAAGATGCCATAAGCTAAATAGGTCTTGGCCTGTGAGCTTCCCGGATGGGAGAGGCCACAAAAGCCTCCCCAGGCTTCTCAGAGGAAGAGCAGAGTGGGCCATGAAAATAAATAGGTTGATTGTATTTAAGTAAAATTTGCACAATATCATTACATATATTTTATGGTTATTGAAGGAAATGTCAAAGACAACAAAAAAGCTACCATTCTTTCTCAGAAGAAAGGGCCCTTCTTTAATATGTGTTCTTTCATTTCTATTACAGAAATATACCAGAACCTAATTTCAAAAAAACAGACAAGTGCATCTCTAACTTTTCAGTCCCACAAGCTAAAATTTGCTCAGACAAATTCAAACTTGAACTGAGGAACACTGGGGGAGTAAAATATTGGTACTATGTTTGCAGCTTTCCAGGGAATGCTTGAAAGAATAAGAACATGATTGTGTGGAGGATAAAGGAATGCACCCCCATTCTCTTGGCAGCCAGGCCAATGCTCCCAACTTTGCCATGTTGCCGCAGTAAAGCAGCCAAAGAGCAGTAAAATAGATTGCATATGTCCAAGAGAATGTGCATCCAAGAGTGCATGTTGTCTGTCTGCATACACTATAGTGGGACCCAATGGGTTAGAGCACATTCCAGTGCCAAACCAGAACTTCAGAGTGAGGGCAATGTAACTTCACTTTCCTTCTCTGAGGTCAGCATCTAGTCAATTTGGATTCATTCTGTGACTCCATGGCATCATTATATTTAGTATGTGGTCCTTGGTTGTCTGAGTTCATGTAGAGAGGGGGAGACGAGCAGCCCTGTTAAAAGTCAAAGAATGGTGACAGCATTGTAACAGACTGGGGGAAACGACTGCAACAGACATGGAAAACAGTGAAAAAAGTCTAAAGTAGGGTTGTTGTTTTTTCAAGGTGCTCATTGTATCCCTCAAAAACATGCTTTTTGTGTTAGAAGTGTAAAAATTTCAGTAGTTTTCTAATTAAAATTAATCTACACAGATACTTAAATGGATTAAAAAGTTTCAGACCTAGTTCAAACCTTGTGGGAGGAGTTTATCATTAATTTAAATGGCATAGCAGGTTAAATAAGAGCTGTCTCTTCAATAAATTCTTATATGGCAAAATATTTAAATACATTTTATGAATTTATTTTTATCAAACCAAATCTCCGTTTGATTTACTAGGCGATAGGTGTTTGGGAAGGAATTAATCCTAGTGTTAGATCTCTATCAACACAAAGGGGTATCATGTCCTAAATCGTAAAAACTAAGTAAAAGGTTCCTTCAACATTTCTACAAATTTTGATAGTGTACTAGCCACTCTCTTATGTGGAACAAGAGAAGAGGCAATTAAAGGTTTCGTTAGTTCGGTTTTTCAGTGTACTAGCCACTCTTTTATGTGGAACAAGAGAAGAGACAATTAAAGGTTTCGTTCGGTTTTTCAATTGTCGCCTGTTCCAGCACCCATTGCACCATAGCCAATTGATTTTTTTGTTCATTGGTAACATCAGAACTTGTGAAAGTAGGATTCATAGATAGCTTTATGAAGCACCGTTATTGGAGTAGCAGTAGAAAAGCAGAACTTTACATATAGTCACCTTGATTATTACGCTGATATTGCATAAACATTTGATCCTTTGGTCAGCATGACAGAATTAATGATGTCATAAATTAGTGGCGAATGTATTCAACAGTTCAGCATACCTTGCTCCCCCGACCTGTTCATCGTTCAACAACTAATGTGAATGGCTGCTGAGCAGGAACTGCCCTCCAACCATCTTGCTGAGTCCTCTGCCTGTCAGAGACCTAGTGAGAAATTTGGAAGTAAACCTCAAAAGTCAATTTTATTATTATTATTATTATTATTATTATTATTATTATTATTATTATTATTATTATTTATTTGTATTTATACCCCAGCTGATATCAGCTGAGCTTTTCTATTTGAGCAAGACTGAACAGAAGCAATCGGCTTGTTTTCCCCTCTACTCCAAATTGTCAGGTTGGGTTGCTGAGAAGAGGAGCCGACTGCTCTTGTTCTCTGCAGCTCAAGCAGTTAAGTTCAGGTGTGTGTGTGTGTGAGAGAAACAAATTGCTTCTCCCCACCAGCAACACTCCGGCTGTCCACTTGGGCTGCAGAGAACAGGAACAGATTGCCCCTATTATCTGCAGGCCATTCTGTCAGTTTGGGTGGAGAGAAGTTCCCCAGCAGGAGATCAGAAGCTGACTCCCACTGATCCCTCATCAGCTGGAAGTCGAGTTCTAATGGCTGCGTATAGCCTGCTTCTGCAAATAGATACGAACAAGTTGCAAACAGCTGAACTGCCTGTTGATTAATCAGTTGCCTGATCGCTGCCATCCAACAGGATGTTAGCTGAACCAGAAGGTATTCGAGCATCCCTAGACATTCCTTCCTTCCCTTTTCACCTAAAAGTCTTCTCTTCCCAGTTTTCACATCTTTATATACTTTACAGTGAACAAAGAATCAGTTTCCAGAATGAGGGTTAAAGTTAGCATTCACGTGTGAAAACTGACATCCAAAATGAATGGAATGATGTCCAAAAATAGCTATTTCCCCAGTTTTTTTAGTATTCGTTGTGAATTTTCAGAATCACATTAATATTGTTGATATTCACCTGTTATCTCTGAATTTTCAGACCTTTTATTGCCACACACACACACACACACACACACACACACACACAGATTTTCACTCAGTGAAACTTCAAGGAGCATTTCTGTGTAATGTGAAAAATCAGCCAGGTTTACTCAGAAATAACTTCTCTTCCTTACTTGCACACTCCTGTAGCAATTTGAAGCTCTTCATGCTTTTCCAAGCAAACCAAGTTTGTAGTGGGCATCTTGTCTATGATGCAATGTGAGTGCTGAACACTTGAGATATATATAGAGTTCCAAATAATAGAATGGTATAGAAGACTGTTTAAAAAAACCCTTATTAAATGGTTTCTTGGGAATAAGACAGGTAAAGATTAAGTAGTACGTGTTTCTTGTCATAATCTTAACATCTTAATTCATTCTCGTCATGATAATTATGCTTGCCAAGCATTTATTGTCTGCATGCAACTTTTGGGTTGTGCTCACCATGAGTTGTGCAATGTGTTACCAACTCATGAAAAGAAAGTCACCATTCTGACATGTTGCATTCATCCTCTCATTGTACTGTATCTACAGCTGAGTGTTCATATCTTGGTGTATAAATGTTCATATACGGTTATTTTATTTAACTGGCAAGTCACAAATTAGAATATAGTAAAACTTAGTCTGTACCTTTTTGAGTAAAGTACTTGTAGTGAATGCAGAAACGTCACTAATGTATTAGTGCAGATGTTTCAGGGGAAGTGCTTTATGTTACCTTCCTCAATATATTTTTCATAGCAATTTCTGCTTTAAATAAATTATCCTCTTTATTCTCATTTGCTTCTTTGCAGTGCTTTCCATGATCATGATGGTGATAATCAGATACATTTCAAGAGTAGTTGTTTGGATCTTAACTATTCTTGTTGTTCTGGGATCACTTGGTAAGTTGTTGACGTTAACCTTATTTTTCTAGGAGTGTGGACAAGGGTTTAAATATCCGATCTCCCAGTTTCCTGTCACATTCTAAAAACTGGGAACCATTTTTGCTGTAGGAGTTTGTTATTGCTATTTCACCCTGTATTACTCTCAAGCCTGTCTTCCGTGGCAGCTGATTATGTGGCTTATGAAAACTGAAAGTAGATCAGATGAAGTCTTCGGCTCGTGATCCCAATGCGATCATGGGTTTCTGGCAATTCAGAAAGTCTTACTTAGCGGTACCATGTGCTGTTTTGATCGTTTGCTCAGTACAGGAGGAGAGGACAGCACCTTTCCTCTTTAGAGGACAGTCTTATGATCATGGGTAGCATATAGGGTTGCCAAGTGGAACTTACTTTGGCAGCGGGGGACTCCCGGGTGGATCCTGGAGCACGCGAAGCGCGCGTGCGCCACACACACGTCACCAGGAAGTGACGTTATGACGCCAGGCATGCTGGGGGCAGGGCCACAACCATACAAGGGAAAACCATAGAGTTTTCCCTTGTATGGCCGTGGCTCCGCCCCCAGCATGCCCGGGTCACTTCCGGGTGATGCGCACATCGGGGAGGAGTTCCCCCCGGGGCCTGATCCGGCGCCACCAGGGAACGGGCCTCTGGGGCGGGGTTTTCCCCGCCCCCCGGGGGGACTTGGGATCCCTAGTAACATACGAGGATCGTTTGAACCACTAACAAATTTGATACGGAAGACTACTTTATATTCAGAATACCCGGATGGTATTAGGAGCTAGGATCAGCACCCCGTACCTCTGGGAGCATAATTTAGAAGCACTCACTGTATGTACTAGGGCTGTCATGTTGTGAGTATCCCCTCCACTGTTCACATGATGGTCTGGCATCCATAAATCTAGTTGACAAGAGCCAATGTCTCTGAATGCCCAGCATCAACCAGACTTGTTCTCTGTGCCTCATTTACATTGAGGTATAGAGAAAGTTAACAATAATAGGAGTTTCTTCTGAGCAGCAGAGGAGATTCCTACTCCCAGTCTGTGTGGTGCGAATGTCTGAAGACGGTGCCTCTACATGTGTCTGAGAGCTGGGGAGAAGGGAACGTGATCACAGAATGTGAGCTAGCTTTTCAGAACTTTTCTTCTGTTTTCCAGTTAAGAATTCTTTCCTTTCTTTTCCTCTTCCCAGTTGTTCATGGGCTATTTGTAATTCAGAAAGTCTCACTTAGTATCAGGCAGGTCCACCTCCCCCAAGCCACAGTTCAGCTCCCAGCAGCCCAAATTGTCAGGAGCTTCCAAAGGGAGCCTTTGGCTCTGATCCTCCCTTACTGTCAAGGTTGACCCTGCTTTGGTGTAGTAACATAGCCAGGCTTTATCTGGGCTTGGTCTCAGTAGCTCCCGGAGTAACACACGCCGCAAGGTAAAAGAAAACTTTATTGAAGAAGTTCAAGAAAACAAGGCATATAGTGAAATGCACAAAAATAACAAAACTAGCTAGCTACACTTACTTACTGGAGTCTTGACACAGTGCAGCTGGTTCTTACAAAGTTCCAGAACCTAATACATATATCCTCTTGGCAACAAGGAGAGGTAGGAAAGGGGGGAAAGGGAATAATGATTCTTCTCTCTAACCATACTTATAGAAAAATGCTAGCCTATAGAAAAATCCTGACCTTTTCAACCAATTACCAGGGTGAGAGTGAGTTCCTCCTCCAATATCAGATTCACAGCTGAAATGTGTGAGTTAATTTAACAGGCCTGAGTAGATGACCTTGACATGTTACTGCCAGTGTGTGTGTGGGGGGGGGCGCTAACACCTACAGAGAATCAGAGAACAGTGAACTTAGCTGGAAATAACTAGAAAATTCCTTGTAAGATGGCTTCTCTGCTGACACTTCACACCTCTTGCTATCCAACACCTTTGTCAACATCTTTTTGCATTGAAAGGCTGTGACCAACAAAACATTGGTCCTGACTATCATCAAACAGGGATATGCAGTAGCTTGTTTTGCTTCCCCCATCCCAAGGTACTTCCCCCAATTCCACATTCCTCCTGGAGAATGACTGCCTTCTGCCAGTTGCCATTATGACAGGAAGTACTTCTGTCCATGATTCTCTGTTCAGGGGTAGAACTCCCTCACCAGTTCCACTGTCTCTGTACTTGGGTATCTACTTAATCTGTGCTCTTAGGGTGGAGTACTCTTCTCTGAG
Source organism: Gekko japonicus (assembly GCF_001447785.1). Taxonomy (NCBI): domain Eukaryota; kingdom Metazoa; phylum Chordata; class Lepidosauria; order Squamata; family Gekkonidae; genus Gekko; species Gekko japonicus. The sequence goes on from NW_015168067.1 coordinate 332,514, forward strand.
AGTGTATCGGGCCACCATATTTCAGTTGCCAGACTACACCTGAAGAGTTGATCTGCGTTCACCCAACCCAGAATGATGACACTAGGCTTTACCAACCTATTGTCTCCTACTCTATTGTTGGACCTCCAGGTTATAATTTCTCAAACAATGAAAAGCTTTTTGAGCCTCTGGCCACCTGTGACCTTTGTTCGTTGTCCATGAAGGCAAACGTCTTGATGGCCATATGCTCCGCTAGAAGGTCCAGTATGATATGCTCTCTATGATGTTACCCTCATTATCTCCATCTTCACCTAAACAAAGCAGTGCGGAAGCCAAACATTTATTTTCTGCTGAAGGCTTCTTGCATCTGAACCAGGAGTAAATTTGACCTATCTCTTTTTCTAATCTGTTACTGGAGGAAAGAGAGCCTTTCATTCACTGGATGTTCAGAGAACACTGTCATTCTGTCTGGACAGGATAGTACCTTCAGGAAATGCCCTATCCTGTCTCTGTGCTATTCTGGCCTCAGCAAAGGACAAAATGTCTCTTCAAAATGCTTCAGCCACTGGGTGTTAACCACCATGAAGATGCGCTCACAAGTTCACTTGGCTCACAAGCTGCTTCTGGGGTCTTAGTGGCCATTCCAACCAGAACCATAACACCATCCTCAGAGGAGTCCCCAAGCCATGTCTCAGCAGGATGTTCACCTGATCTCAGCCTTCTACCTTTGTGATATGTCAAAGGTCAAAGGAATGCTTCCTTTGGTATCTGACTATAACTTTGTCTTCCTCCAGATATGTCAGTTTGCTAATCTGTTCCCATTTGTGTTATGCACAGAAGCCATGAAAAAGAGCAGATTGCTTACCTGTAATTTGGTGTTCTTTTGGTATTCATCTGTACAGTCACACAACCCAACGGAACATAACATTTATAATAGCCACTGATGGATTTATTCTCCATTAATTTGTCTAATCCCCTTTTAAAGCATCCTGAGCCAGTAAGCAATATTACGTGGCAATGAATTCTGTAAGCAAATTATGTAGTGCACGAATGACACTTTCCATCTTTTGCAGTACTTTACAAACTTTTAAAAGCTACTTAAAAAAACCCCTTCATATTCTGCCCATCTTCTTATGCCATTCCTACACCAGATTTCACATACCTCTTCAAAGAGTATAGGAAAATGTGGTAAATAACCTGTTTCTGCAACAATCCCCTGTTATTTTATAAACACTACCTCCTTCCCATTATTTATTTGTAAGCTGTGTGTTTCCTCTCTCTGGTAGCAGAGTGTGTACCTTCCTTGTTTTAAATAAAAGGCCCCTGGCAAGCAAGCTATTCATTCAAACCTATATTCCTCCCCCCTCCCCATGTATGGATATTTATGCTAGTGCTGCATCAGAACTCTTCCTAGTATTACACTAAAAGTAATCTAGAAATGCTTTTAAAGTATCAAAATATTCTTTCCCCCACCCTCAGAATCCAAAAAATATTTGTTCAGCTATGGTCAGGGAAGGATAAACATAACTGTTTTCTCCCATGCCGTCTAGTAGCAGAGTAACTATTAAACATAGCTGTTCTTCTGCTGTGTAATAGCACAGTCAGGGAATGGCAGAAGTGCACAGATGTTTCCAAGATTCTTGAATAAGGTATGATGTTTACCTTGGAGGTCTCAAAAACCCAGTACAGTCTGGTCAGTTGTAAATGTGGAACTTCTGGCAAAGACTATAAAATCCAGCAAGAGATACTGATGAACTGACTAGAGGTGGGGACAGTTGTCAGGGGGCAAAAACAAATTTGTTGGGCAAATTTTAATCACAGGCAAGAATATTAAAATGGATCACGTCAGGAGGGCAGATAATTAGAATCTTGGTGTGTGTTTTTTTCTCTACTCTTTCCAGAAGAAATAGTCATGTAAACTTCTCAGCCGTGAATCAGCGAATGAGAAGTAGATCACAAAACCATGGACTTCCCCTTCCATCTGCTTTAAATATTAAATATTACACTGGCACTATTGTTACTCACCGTGAAGGGTAACCAGGGCTCCTGCTTAACCTGGATTTAAAACTGGGAGTTTAACTTAGTTTATGCTGGGAATCTGGGACTGCCTTGACTTTGGTTACTGTTGGTGCCAATGATGTAATGCTTATGGGGGGGATCACCATGCTGCAGAAGGAGGTTGGGGAGGAAGTGTGGTCATGCAGGCTGCTCCTGATTGCATAGTCACGGTTAAATAATCAGGAGTGTTTGTGTTCATCATACCTTACTTCCCTTTTGTCGCAAACTCAGCGGGAGGCAGGCCAAAAGATAGCCTTCCTATCTTGGTAAAGCAGCTTCCGAATGGTCTTTAGCTGCATCTACATGACAACAATGTTCCCTGTGGCTCCCACTGCTACTGTGAATTTGCAGCAGCAACAGAGCATCTGCACAATAATTTTCCTAGGCGTTCCCTTGCCTTAGCCCTGTGGCCACCAATTTCCACTGCCATCACCATCAGAGAGCTTTGGGGGGCTTTCTTTTTTAATTGGCCATTTCTGGATCACTATAGTGCAGAAATGTTATAATGATCTGTTGACACAATATACCAATTCTGCTGAATTCCCAGCCTGCATTTTTTAAAAACAGTGTAAATCTCTAGCCTTTGTGGAGATAATAAGGGGGCTTTTCTCCTTCTCTCCACCACAAGAAGGGCAAGAGACTTGTGGTTTTAAAAAATGAAAGCTGGGAATTCAAATGTGCTAGTAGGCATTATATTGTTACAATGTTATTATGCTATTGTGGTCTAGTAACTTCTGACTCTATAAGAAACCTGAAAGACCCACCGCCTCCCCCAGTGTCCTGGTGGGAAGTGGTGGCCCCGGGAGGCTGGGGCAAGAAAAGTGTTATCATTTTGGCATGACCTCCAAAGATGTGCACTTGACTGTGCATTTGGGTGATCTTTCCAAAATGACTGTTTCAGGTGGGTAGGTGTGTTAGTCTTAATAACAGAACAAACTTTGAGTCTGGTAGCACCTTAAAGATGAACAAAATTTTACATGGTATAAACTTTCATATGTGTAAATGTGACCTGACCTGGATAGCCCAGGTTAGCCTGATCTGGTCAGATCTTGGAAACTAAGCAGGGTCAGCCCTGGATAGTATTTGGATGGGAGACCACCAAAGCATGCCAGGGTCACTAAGCAGAGGCGGGCAATGACAAGCCACCTCTGAACACCTCTTGCCTTCAAAACCCCACAGGGTTGCCATAAGTCAGCTGTGACTTGGTGACAAAAACAAAAGCTTTCGTCATTCAGAGGTCACTTCATCAGACACAAAACGATCCTTGGCTCACAAAAGCTTATACCCTGGAAAGTGTTGTTGGCTATTTCAGGTGCTAATGGACTCTAATTTTGTTCCAAAATGATTGTAGCCTTTCAAAAAAAATTCACACGAACCCAGGTTTGGAAAAGATGGTAGCAAAGTGGGAAAATGTGGAAAGTGAATGATTAGGAGACAGGGCTCTGTGGATACTTAAAAAAAAAACTGTATTATTTGCCTGAGCCAGGAACTATAGCATATCAAAGGACAAGAGAATTAATAGGAATTGGTGGATTCACAGGCTGATTTAAAGGCGTGAACCTGAAAGAGCTTTCACAGATAAGACAAAGAATTGGTAGAAAATATAAACGGGGTGGTTGGGGTGCTGGCACCTTTCTTGGCTGTTGCTGCTTCCTTAAAAACACTCAACACCTAGGGATCAATTGATTTGATTTAACTTTTGTTACACTGAGAGATGCTAAAGCTATGCCCTTGGGAACAATATCAATTTGGCCATTATTAAGCATTACTGTTCTTTATTCGGCTGAAGCAGGAGACATCCAATTACATTAAAGCAAAATAAAGTCCGGTTCAGAACCATGGTAGCATTGAATACTGTGTGAGGTTCAAAAGTGCAAAAAAGCAGAGAAGGGAAACACAGTAATTACAAAAGTGGTATTGATTTGAGTTTGTCCTGATGGCATGGATGCATTAGTAGCAAGCTTACCGAAATCTTGTCTGCGCTGTGCATTGTAGCATGAGGCCTTTGGTTAAAGATTTTTAACAAAAGAAATTGAGTACTCACAGCAGTGAAGCTGAGGAGCAGATGGTGACTACTACTCAGAGTTGGCAGTTTTGTCTTAGACTCCAATAGCAGAAGTAATTTTCCAAGCACAGCTTGGTAACTCTGTCGTTGATGGGAACATAAGGTGGCTTCCATTTTCTTTCCCACAAACTCCATACTAAGGATTCCTTGGAAAACTACATTTCCCAGATCCCCTGAATTCTGCATTAGTTCTGTTTAAGACACAAGGAAGGTGGGCAGAAGGGGGAGATGAGTCCTACCAACTCTGCTGCTATCACAGCAACAGCCAGGAGAGTGGAAGAAGAGAACATCTAGAAAAGGGCTATAGCATTCCCCCTGGGTTAGAGACAATGCGTTGCAAGCTGCTGGAGTTTGTGATCTAACAGTGAATTGGTGTTAGATAGAAACAATCCACTGAAGTTAGGGCTTAGAAGGGCCAGTGTTAAGATGTATGGTTACGCTCACTTGGGTATGGGAGAAGATATTTTCAGAATTTTCCACTTGCGGTTTCGACTATACCAGAATACTAAAAAAAGTGCCATATAATTTTCTGAAGACAATATTTGGAAGTAAAATTACTGTCTGTTGCTTTAAATGGCTCCTTGCCTCCAACCAGGTTATCACTTAACCAAAAAAAATTCAGGTGGGGATTAAATAATATACAGGTAGGAGGTGAACTGATCCTTCCTCGCCAGAGTTTCAGAGAACAGTCTCAACTGAAAAATGCCTTGCTGCATCCTCTCTTATTTTACCTCTGGGTAAAACTCAAAGCTTGGCCTTGTTGGCCAATGTCAACAAACAGAAAGAATGATAAGAAAAAGGCAATCCTGGTTACCATACAGGAGACAATAAGGCTTTTCTCCTCCATTTGATTTCTTAGGCAGCTACTTCTGCCTTTCCTTTGTTCTTTCTGGTTATTGAGAAGTGACATATTTCTTTTAAGAAACTTTGGAAAGAAATGCCTTCTTCAATCAGCCACCTGCTCGGGAGTCAGAGCGCCATTCAATCCATGTAATACATCTGTTGTGAGATTAGAAATACAGTATATATTTTTCTATATGAAAAACAGGTGGCACAGGAGTATTGTGGTGGTTGTATGCGAAACAGCGAATGTCTCCCAGTGACACTCTTACTGTTGATCAGCTTCAAATAGCCAAAGACAATCGTCAGGCCCTCCTGATCTATGCCATTGCAGCTACAGTCTTCACAGTAAGTATTCAGTGGCTGTTGAATTAAAGGCTCCTTTAGACATAAAGCTTGACAATATGAGGAAGGGGTGCTTGGGGGGCAACAGTGGGAGGACATCTAGTGTCCTGGCCCCACTGCTGGACCTCCTGATGGCACCTGGTATTTTTATTTATTTATTTATTTATCAAACTTGTACACCCCCCACCCCCAGCCATGGCCAGCTCAGGACAGCTTACAACAGAATAAAAACAGCAATAAATAGTATAATACATAAAACCATCACAATTACACTTTAAAATGTGCTAACAAGTAATAATCCAATACCATTAAACAGATATCAGTCTAATGTTACAATTTGGGATGGCGCTTAGACTTCAATGCCATCCTAGTGGTCGATCCCGATCTGATGTTATATGGCTGGCTCAGGCTGCTTTGAATTTCAAGGTGACCATCGCATGGATCACCGTTGCCAAGTCGTTGTGTTCAAGGAAGGGAACCAACTGCCTAATCAGCTGAAGATGGTAAAAGGCCGACTTGGCAGTGGCTACTACCTGGGCCTCCATTGTTAAGGAGGCATCTAGGAGCACTCCCAAACTCCTAACCTCCGTCCAGGGCCGGCCCGTTATTGTTAAATTTTAGACTGTTGCCTAGGGTGACGGCTCGACGAGGGCGCCATTCTGGCCAGCCTCGTTCCCTCCTCACCCCGCACAGGAAGCCTCCATTGCTGGCTTCTTGCTCCGTCCCTGGTAAGAGACTCCCCTCTTTGCAGCCCCCCAGACAGAAAGAGAAGGAGGCGGGGGGGACAGGCATGGGGAACAGCCTGGGACAATGGGAAAGTGCCGCTCGCCATTTTCTGCCCCCGCGGTCTCTTTGGAGCTCCTTTTGCAGCCTGGCACAAGCCCCCTCCCCTCGAGCGATCCTGCCCCCCGCATGCATTTGGAGCTTGCCCCCTCAGCCCGCCCGCTGCAGCTCCAGCCCCCGCCCCCAGCTCACCCTGCACAGGGGGGGAGCAGAATGTATCCTCGCCTGGGGCCATCACTGCCTCCAGCGCTGGCACCAACGGAGCCCCATTGAAGGTCAGGAGTGGAATCCCCACCTCTGATCTGCCCCAGCTCAGGCACAGGACCTCCGTCTTCATCGGATTCAGTTTCAGTCTGCTCAGTCTAAGCCAACCAGCCACGTCTTGTAACATCCGGTCAATATCTTCCAGTTTGGAGTCAGACCGGCCGCCCAACAGCAGATAGAGCTGGGTGTCATCAGCATACTGGTGACATCCCAACCCGTGTCTCCGTGCAATCTGGGCAAGGGGGGCGCATGTAGATGTTAAACAACATTGGGGACAGCACCGCCCCCTGAGGTGCTCCACAGTCAAGTGGGTGCCTCTGGGAAAGCTGTTCCCCCAGCGCCACCCTTTGTCCCAGATCTTGGAGAAAGGAGACAAACCATTGCAAGGCAAGCCCCTGGATTCCAATGTTGGCGAGGCGGTGGGCCAGTAGCTGATTGTCGACCGTGTCGAATGCGGTCGACAGGTTCAACAACAAAAGCACTGCTGATCCGCCTTGATCCATATGCCTCCGGAGATTGTCTGTGAGGGCGACCAGTGCTGTCTCCATCCTGTGACCAGGGCGACAGCCAGACTGGAAGGGATCTAAACTGGAAGCGTCAGCCAAAAAGCTCTGAAGCTACATCACCTCAGCCCTCTCTATTAACCTGCCCAGATTGAAACCGGCCAATTTTTTTTGGCCACTGTGTGACAGAGTGTTGAAACCGGCCGATTTTTTTGGCCACTGTGTGATAGAGTGTTGGACTAGATGGGCCATTGGCCTGATCCAACATTGGATTCTCTTATGTCCGGGGGGACGACATACCTCTTTGTGTTGATTTAACTGTGCATACCAGTGCTTTGGGAGCTGCTCCCTTAAAGCACAACTTTCTAACACATGGGCATGCACATTTGTAATTAGTACATACAGTGATGTGCACAGATAAAGTCTGTGTAGAAGACATGACATATGAAGTTGCCCTTCAGAAAATGAGCTTTGTTCTTAGCATGTGCAAGCTTTGTTCTGTGTTAGCATAACACTGGAGAGAATACAGGCTACGGAACTATGGTGTTACCTAATAAAATAAATGAAACAGAAGAAAATTGCTAATCTAACTTGGAACTTTTACAGTACCTGAACAGCTGATCTTCCTTCTCCATTGGAAGATTTAGACATTGTATGCATAAGGAGAATGCAGTCCTTTGCATGGTCATACTTCACAGTTACACATACCCAGAAAGAACAGCTGCTTTTCAGTTCTCCATCCCACATTTGTAAAAGGATTTTAGCCAGCTGACTCTTGGGTTCTGACAGCCTGGGCCAACTGGAGCTCTAATCTAATCTGATTGCCTAACGAATAGGGGGTCCCAAATAAAAGCCAAAATTATTGGAGAACCTTGGAGAAGCTGAGTTGCACGGCAGGGGCAGCACAACTCGGCAAGTGAACTCAGGCATCTAAAGGGACCGCATCACTTTACACGCCTTTTTTCCTCCATTGGGGGCCCATAGAAGAAGAAGAAGAAGAAGAAGAAGAGATTGGATTTATACCCCGCCCTTCACTACCCAAAGGTGTCTCAGAGTGGCTTACAAACTCCTTTCCCTTCCCCTCCCCACAACAGACACCCTGTGAGGTGGGTGGGGCTGAGAGAACTCTGACACAAACTGCTCTTTTTCAAGGACAGCTGTGCCAGAGCTTGTGACTGACCCAAGGTCACATCAGCAGGTGCAAGTGGAGGAGTGGGGAATCAAACCCGGCTCTCCCAGATTAGAGTCCGCACACTTAACCACTACACCAAATTGGATCCTCTGGACCCAACCTTTTAAAACTTGGGGGGGAGGGTTGAAGAGAGGCACCAGCAGCTATACTACAAATTTGGTGCATCTTCCTCAAAAAAAAAACAGCCCCCCAGACACCAGATCGATTCTCCATTTATAGCCTATGGGAAATGGTCCCCAAAGGCTATAATGGAGCTGAGGGTATAACAGAGTGATCTCTCAGCAAGGCATTTAAAGTTTAAATGCTTTCAGAGTTCACCTGCCCACCTAAATGCCTTTGGAATGAACTCCACAGGCATTTTGCATTTTGCCTTTGGAGTTCACTTGCCGCGGCGTGGAGTCATGCTGCAGCTAGGAGAAGGCATTTAAAGGGACCGTGTCCCCCCCCCCCCACTTGAAAAACCCCTTATTGGAAACAATGGACTGGTCCCCATAGACTAGATTGATGCCGAATAAATTCAGGTTTCCCAATTATTTTCTGAATCCCAATATCAGTATGGGAATATAAGGAAATACCAATTTTTTGGGGGGGTCAGTATACCCAAACATGAAAAATAACAATTTTTTTTAAACGGAGATGAGCACTGCCCCCTAGAGTCAGATTTGACTGGCTTTCGAGCAAGGGGAACCTTTACCTTTAAGTGAAAACTATGCCTTTCTGGCAGGATGCCTTTTCCCCCACCTGGTGCCACCACAAACACAGTCATTATCAATAAATGTAAGCTCCTCCCTAAGACGAATCGGTTCCCCTCCTGCTCTCATCCATGATAATAACTTCCCTTAGGGTACCCTGTCACAACCACACAGCATTTTCATAGATCTCTAAAGAAGCAATATATGTTTTAAGTACATAAGTAAAATGGCTGTGTTTTTAAATCACATTTTTAACTAACAAACTCTTGAGCATGACTGTTAGAAATATTATTCTCAGTCACATCCGTGCAATTTCTCTTGTGTTGTTTGGGTTGTAGTCAATAAGGGAAAGCAAGGTTTTAGCCAGCAGTCTGATCAGTCTGAAAGCCAGTTCCCACATTGTCTCATTCAAACATTACAATTTTGGGTGTACCTCTGAAGATGACAAGCACTTTATATCGTATAGATTCAGTCACTGGAACTGGGATGGGCTGTGTTTCCATCTGAAGGTTACAGCTGGTTGTATTCCTCTCATACAGGACTCCTCTACATGTGTGGAAAGGGCCTAAGTATCCCCTTCCAATGTATAGAAAGGTTGTATATTGACAGGTGGCTAGAAGAGTCAGGACTTGTACATTTTGTATTGAATTCCAACACACTTAAATTTTGAAGTTGTAGATGGGAGACATATTTTCTGTGTTTACCCTGCAGTGGACTTTCCCCTATTGATAAGTTTGTTTAAAATTATAGCATGCATTTTCTTTCTTTCACAGGTTATCCTACTATTGATAATGTTAGTTATGCGTAAACGAGTAGCTCTCACCATTGCCTTGTTCCACGTGGCTGGCAAGGTCTTCATTCACCTGCCACTTCTAGTCTTCCAGCCATTTTGGACTTTCTTTGCCCTCATACTCTTTTGGATCTACTGGATCATGGTTTTGCTCTTCTTAGGTACCACCGGTATGTAGTTCCTATGTAATTTCTGGATTTCTTTTTTTGTAATGTAAGAAAAATATCACTGTGCCTTCATCTGTTTGTTGAATTAAATGAAATATGGCAAATTGAAAGCCTGCTTTACAATAATCATTTAAGACAATGTAGAAAACCAATGCATAGGGTTTTCTTGTAAATTTACGAAGGTTGATTTTGATTAATGGTCTGATTGAGAACTGTATCTGGGTGTTTGTGGGAAGTGCCAGAGTGGCAGCAGTATAACTGCTGCAGAAAGAACTGCCTTGTTAAAACAATAAGGCATTCCTAAACTGGCAATGTTATTTCTGTGCCTGCATTACAGATGCTGTGCTCTTGTAGAATGAATATTTCAAATGCTTTCTTGTTTCTGATTCTAGGTAGCCCCATAGGAAACGAACAAGGTTTTGTCGAGTACCAGGTTGCAGGCCTCCAGAGATACATGTGGTGGTACCACATTGTGGGGCTAGTTTGGATCAGTGAATTTATTCTCGCCTGTCAGCAGATGACTGTAGCAGGAGCTGTTGTGACATATTATTTTACAAGGTGAGAGCTCTGGGGCGGCTGAATGGCGAGAGGCTGGGCTGCTAAACTCTCAAAAGGACTGGGGATAGGAACTGTGTGTATAATGAGATGAGAAGACTAAACTGAAAGGCAGAACAGTGAAATGTGCAGATTACAAAAAAACCTGTAATACTTTGTCTCAGACTATTTCGGAAATCTTTATAAAGATGCTTCTGAAACAAAGGATCGGCCAGTTTTTACCTTGATCTTTAACTGTTGCTGTCTTTTAAAAGGGTATAATATTTAAAAGCCAGTTGCAGACCTTTTCAGGGACCTGCAGTGTTTTGAATGATAATAGATCAATTAAGTTGGTTTGCCTCTTTTTGAGATTTCTACTGATTTGTATTAGCTCCTTTGTTTTGCTGCCAAAACACATCTGAAAGATTGGATTGTGTGAAATGAAAATACTTTTCTGCTAATGAAGTGGGGCTTTGGAGCCCCTTGTGAAGCCAACAGGGGATGACTGTGATGTGATCTATAAAGACAAACTGAACAAGGAAACACCCGAGAGGAGCTAACGCTGCGGTAGATAAAACATTTCATGACAATAATACTATTCTTAAGGCAGAAAAGACAGTTTTCTGTGTGGATCTTCGCTCATCCAAAAAACAAATAAAAATTAAACCAGACTCCGTTCTCCTGCGTGAGATAGTTGCCTTGGACTCAAGGATACTAGAGATCTCTCTAGCATGTCACAAGGATGTCAACCCTAAAGAGCACAGGAGAGTCTTCTCTGGTCTTTTCACCTCTCGCCTCCCTTTCATGCAGCCCATGAGCTTTGCATCCAGGCCCCAAAAATTCTGGGTACAAAACCACACCTGGCCTCTGGAATAGCTCATTGGCCAAATTTCTGTGGGTAGAAATTTTGAATTGGAATGCCACTTTAATATTAGATAAGAACAGACATCCCACCTTCCCAGAGTCACAAACAGGGAATGGGAGAGCCCATTGTCAGCTGTCCACTAGTTAGGTCCATCCATCAGTAGCTAGCTATCAGACTCTGTACCTAGGGATGAACTGTCTTTCCTGCTCCTTAGCCGAAGGAGAAGGATACAAGCTAGCTGCTGTAAAAGTTTTGCTAGCCAGAAGGTGTACTTCTGTTGTTCTGTATTTTTCCAAAACTTTACCTCCCCCTTTGTGTGTGCAAGGGAAACCTTTACCTTTTACCTTGTGTGTGTGTATGTGAGATTATAAAAATAGAACTGTTAACAAATGATCTATAATGGAGAGATTGGGGTGGGTTACATGTTGCCAGCAGCCGACCATTCTAGAGATACACGCCACTCAGAGAAGGAGAGGAGGCTTGCCCCACGGAAATGTGGAAGCCCTTAAATATACACACATAACACACATGCTGAAGTCAACCCAGGGTGATGGCAAAGGGTCCTCTATATTTAAGATCGCCCCAGTGGTGGCAGCACTGCCATAGAGAATCTGGCTGTGGGTGGTGAGCAGTAAGGTCCTCTAACCACTCATGTACAGTGGGGTCCAGGCCCTCCCCCCATAATTCCTTTTCCATCCCCACACGTCTTCTAACAACACTACTAGGTCGTTTTTGCATATTAATTGTGAATTCCTTTATTTTCTGTTTCCTGGTGCTTTACAAGGTATTCTTGGTCTCTGGGGCTTGCTACAGAGCAACCTTTATCAGGGGGCTGAGTAGTTGCAGAACTGACCACCCCAGGAAGTCTGCATGTAGGGCCATTCTCAATTCAAGATGACCCCTGAATAAAGTCACCAGTGCCCTTCTTCCCCCCCCCCCGGGATGCTATCTTGGATCTTTTTATTCTGGTTCTCTTAGTTTTATCAGATTGTACACTGAATTTTAATGTTTTGTATATTTTTATGGCATTATGCCACCTTGTATATCACGCAGAGCCCGGCGTAAGCTGGGATAGGGTGATTAACAAATCAAATAAATAATAATAATAAAATAATAATATACCTGTTTTTGTCTTCTGATGCTCACCGTTCTTGCTGTTTGTTTTAAAAATTTCTCTGCAGAGAAAAAAGGAATCTGCCATTCACACCTATTCTGGCGTCTGTCAATCGCCTGATCTGTTACCACCTGGGGACTGTGGCTAAAGGGTCTTTTATTATTACCTTGGTGAAGATTCCGAGGATGATACTCATGTATATTCATACCCAAGTCAAAGGAAAAGTAAGAGGGAAAACTTTACTGTATAAGCAAGGTTGTTCAGCGAAACTGCACACTGAAAGAATTTAAATAGGGACTGGATTTGAAAGGTGTGGCCAGAATGCTGGGAAAAGGTGAAGAACTGCCCTATTCTCACTTTTAAGTAAAATAAGGCTTCTTAGACATTAGGTGGGTTGGATTCCATGGACAAATCCACGTGTGCAAGTGGGGAAGTGATTTGGGCTGATTGTTTCCTTGCAGCAGCAACAGCTGTTCAGCTTCCCCCCCCCCCTGCTGTGTTGCTCCTGATGGGCAGTTCTTGGGTGCTGAGTTGACTGGGTTACAACTATTTTATTCTAGAAACTGAACAGTGAATTGCCACCAGAGGCCAGCCTCTAGGCTAGATGGCCCATAGATCTAGACCATTGTGATACGTGGGCCAATTCACACATGAAAACCAACCACTTTTGTTTTTGGCCTCCACACAGTTTTTCACATGTTTGAGATTGAGCAAAGACACCTTACGGTAATACAGGCAATACAGTGAGACAGCCCGCAGCCATGTCTGCAATCGCAGCAGTCATTTCTGCGGACATCGCTGTCGTAGAAGAGCTGCCAGCTGTCTCTGCGTGTAGCCTGGTTTTGTGCTGACGTTTTTCCTGTGTGATTCTCTCCACAGGAGGGATTACCTGGAGAGAAAAGGCAGCTGGTCCACATGTGTGGCTTGGCCCCGTGTAGCTGTTGAGCTGCAGGGAGCATAAAATTGAAAATGGGTTCTGAACTCTCTGCACAAGGCACTGCATGTGCAAAGGGGAGAGTGGCACTTCAAACATGTTGCCATTTAAGTGTCTTGTGTCCCATGGCTCGGACCCTTTGGTGTTTGCTTGACCCCTTGACTCTTTCTTCTGGGATTCTTTTCCTCCTAGGAAAATGCCTGCGCTAGATGTATTCTGAAAGCCTGCATTTGCTGCCTTTGGTGTCTAGAAAAGTGCCTGACTTACTTAAATCAGGTAAGATTTCAAATAATCTGGTGCTTTTTTTTCCCAAAGGTTGCCAAGTTTAACTTCAGCTTCTTTTGGAAACCGTCTTTCAACCCGAGGATGAAATATTTCCCTTCGTGGTGCTTGCTAACGTTCAGATGCAGCAGATATAGTCCTTTGGAGAAATTAAGGTGCTTTTATAATCCCTTAAAGGCTCCTCAGCTGTAACTGAGAACAAATTTAATGTTTTGGATGAGGAGTCATAAGAGATGCAATCAGATTTGTGTACTGGTTGAGCACAGGCCCATTGTGATTGAGCAGAGGCCTATCACAGTTCGTGCTTACTGCAGCCAGAGTGAAATTTGTAGCTTTTTTTTTTGTATTTAAGGATCACACATTTTAGAAAATGAGCATCCATAATTGTCTATCACTGATTTCCTTGAAAGAAACCTGCTGTGAAAAACTGTATGATTGGTACAATATAAATGCATGGCTTAAAGTAATGAAATTTTTGGTATTATTAATCTTTTTAAGTTAAATAGAAACCATGCTAATAAAAAGATAAGAGTATACCGAAACTTAAAGCAAATTTATAGAAATTCTTTAAATATGGTAATAGAGTTATAAGAAAATATACTGATCTCTTTGTATGTTTTATGTGTGTAAGTGGATGTTTGTTATGTAGTATGTTTGTTTGGTGGTGTATAATATGAAAAATAATAAAAGTGTACCTTATGGGTACTTAAAAAAAAAGAAAGAAACCTGCTGTGAATTGCTGTAGGCTGCCAATAGCCATACCTGTTTGTAAAAGATTTCCTCTGAGTGTTGTGTTGTCTTTAACGGTTTCCCCCTTTTGCTAAAACTCATTCTAATTCTTATATCTTTCGAGTGGCTTTCTATACTGGTGTTCCTCTATGTTCTGTTTCTCAGATCTATTTGTTCTTCACTCTATTCTAGTAAAATGCTCATCCCTCTATTCCATCTTGGGTTAAAAAGAAAAGATCAGGACCCATCGTGTAACGTCTTACTATACCCTCAGAAATGCAGGATGGTTAAAATACCTTAATGCCACTGCCCCTCTGTTATATCCACTAGATGTTAATTCAGTCTTATGCAATAGTGCTCTTTTCTTAACTGGGGGAATCTTGTTACCATTGACTTCTTGAATCCGCTTGCATGGAGTTAACATGCAATGCGACCTTAGCATTAACTGAAGGTGACATATGCAAGCAGTAGATAGATAATCATTACAGAATGTAAGACATTATTAGTTATGCTCAATAAGTGTCTCTGTTAACTATAGCAAGATCAACATGTTAGGATTTGGAGGAGGGGGGACTTGCCAACATGGACTGATGGCTTCTGGATGCACATTCCATTGCACAGATTAAGTTTCAAATATTTGGACAGACTTTTATCCTGTAACACTGCCAGCAGCAGTGAAAGATACTTCGCCAGTTATAACCCACAAGAGCTAATGGGATAATCTAATTCAGCCAGCCTTACAATGTTGTAAGGCAAAATCTCAAGCCACCCTTTTGTAGGGTTTTGAAACATGAGGAGGTAGCGAAAATACTGGATCATTTTCAGTAGAGTCAGAATAAATTCCCGAGGCTCCTAATCAAGTTAAATGCAGCCCACCAGCCCAATATGCTAGCATGCCAGGTGCCTGCTTGCTCCCCATACAAGAGAGCAGAGGTTTATTGAGTCTTTGGCTGTTGCCAAACAGTTTAGTTTGGTAGATTAGAAATTCTGATTTGAGGACTGCTTGTGAATACAATGTTTACCCCTAAGCTGAGAGGAAAAGTTCTGGTTTTTTTCCATCTAGTCTGGTGGGGTTTTTTTTTGGTCTTTCTAGGTTCAGATTCTTTATGTAATTTATTTGTTTATACTTAGCATACTTAGGGATGGTATGCATTAGGCATTCCACAAAGCTAACACCATTGGGGCAGCTCCATCCTGCCTGAATTGGTTCAAATTCTGTCAAATGAAAATCTTCAGATTTTCAGAGCTGTTAGTCATTTGGGGGGGGGGTTTTATTAGAATATTTAAGAAATCCTGTTAAATATACCAAAATGTGACTCTACTGTGTTCTGCATCAGGAGTTGGGTTGCTAGATACCAAGCTGGAAGATAATTTGAGATCTGGGCATCTAGCAAGTTTTGTCCTTTTCTGCATACTTCTAAAGTATTCTGAGTAGCGTACCTTGTACACCGTATATATCTTGATATGTACTGCAAAGGTGTCTCCTGCACTAATGGTCTAGGCAGTATCCCCTCCAGCATTAGACATCCAGTACAGAAATGTGCAAATGTACAGACAGAAGCAGGGCTGTGCCTGGAGACAGTTAAACACCTGCTGCATCATGTTCTATCTGCACAAGGGCCAGGCATAAAATTCTGTTCCCTGTTTCATCTAGGATACCCATTTGCTCTGTTTATCAGATTTGCACAAGACTGTGCTGTTCGTGCCGTGGAGAAGTTGAGGAATATGTTTTTCATTTTGATAATCTGGGAAGGATGTGGGAAGGCTGGATTTGAGCAGAAGTGCATGAAAAGTGTTTTTTGTTCTCCTCTTCCCAGAATGCATACACGGCCACAGCTATCAACAGCACCAACTTCTGCACCTCAGCAAAGGATGCCTTTGTGATACTAGTGGAGAACGCGTTGCGTGTGGCTGCCATAAACACAGTGGGAGACTTCATGCTATTTCTAGGAAAGGTAGGCTTGAGTTGGGAGCTCTCTTCAAATATTCTTCTTTGCTTTACATGCATCCAGGGTGGTGTGTACTTCAAACAATAAAAAAATCGCAAAACAGCATTGAGCAAACTTGTGTAATTCCTTCAGATTTTTAAAAGCATGATCTGTTCTGGATCTGTTAATCATGATGATAAGTGCTTGCCCACTCCAGAACCGTTGACTTTGGGAGGGGTGTTGAAAGACCTGTGTCAGATTGAGGTGACAAGAGAGGAGGTCCTACAACTGGTAGACAACTTAAAAACTGATAAATCACCAGGCCCAGATGGCATACATCCGAGAGTTCTGAAAGAACTCAAATGTGAACTTGTGGATCTCCTGACAAAAATATGTAATCTTTCATTAAAATCTGCCTCCATTCCTGAGGACTGGAAGGGTTCAAGAGGAGATCCAGGAAATTACAGGCCAGTCAGTCTGATGCCAATACCGGGTAAGTTGGTGGAAACTGTTATTAAGGAAAGAATTAGTAGGCACATTGATGAACAAAAACTCAGCATGGTTTCTGTAAAGGAAGATCTTGTCTCACTAACCTGTTAGTGTTCTTTGAACAAACATGTGGACAAGGAAGGCCCAACAGAGGTTGTTTACCTTGACTTCCAGAAAGCTTTTGATAAAGTTCCTCATCAAAGGCTCCTAAGTAAGCTCAATAGTCACGGGATAAAAGGACAAGTCCTTTTGTGGATCAAAAACTGGCTAATTAATTGGAAACAGAGAGTGAGTATAAATGGGCAATTTTCTCAGTGGAGGGTGGTAAGCTGTGGGATACCGCAGGGATCAGTACTCGGTCCAATGCTTTTTAACTTTTATTTATTTATTTATTAGTTTGATTTATATCCCGCCCTCCCAAAGGCTCAGGGCGGCTCACATGCGGCAAAGCCGAGTGTAAAATACAATAAAACATATAGTAGAATACAATATTTAAAATCACAATAAAACCTTCCTCTAATGCGGTGCTATACCTAATCATCCAAGATGGGAACAACCACCCAAATTTGGTGGCCAGCTGTCTCAGTGGCGCGGTCTCCCGCTACGCTGTCCAAAACTTCTGCCTGGGCATGCCAGCCCCCCTGTTGTTATAGGGCAATGTTATTGTTCATTAAAGATTTGGAGTTGGGAGTAAGCAGTGAAGTAGCTAAATTTGTGAATGACACAAAGTTGTTCAGGGTGGTGAAAACCAGGGAGGATTGTGAGGCACTCCAAAGGGATCTGTCGAGGATGGGAGAGTGGGCATCAACACGGCAAATGGGGTTCAGTGTGGCCAAGTGCAAAGTGATGCACACTGGAGCCAAAAATCATAACTATAAACACACATCGATGGGGTCCGAACTGGCAGAGACTGGCGAAGAGAGAGACCTTGGAGTCATAGTAGATAACTCACTGAAAATGTCGAGACAGTGTGCAACTGCAGTAAAAAAGACCAATGCATTGCTGGGGATTATTAGGAAGGGAATTGAAAACAAATCAGCCAGTATCATAATGCTCCTGTATGGTGTGACCTCATTTGGAGTACTGTGTGCAATTCTGGTCACCACACCTCAGAAAGGATATTATAGCACTGGAAAAAGTGCAGAAAAAGGCAACTAGAATGATAAAAGGGTTGGAACACTTTCCCTATGAAGAAAGGTTAAAGCGCTTGGGGCTCTTTAGCTTGGGGAAACGACGGCTGAGGGGTGACAAGATCAAGGTTTATAAGATTATGCAGGGAATAGAGCAGGTAGAGAAAGAAGTACTTTTCTCCCTTTCTCGCAATACAAGAACTCATGGGCACTCAATGAAATTGCTGAGCGGTCGGGTTTGAACAGATAAAAGGAAGTACTTCTTCACCCAAAGAATGACTAACATATGGAATTCACTGCCACAGGAGGTGGTGGTGGCTACAAGCATGGACGACTTCAAGAGGGAATTAGATAAGCATATGGAGCAGAGATCCATCAGTGGCTATTAGCCACAAGGTATAGATAGGAACTCTGGGGCAAGTGATACACTGTATTTTTGGTGCTTGGGGGTTCAACAGTGGGAGGGCTTCTAGTGTTCTGGCCCCACTGCTGGACCTCCTGATGGCACCTGGTATCTTTGGCCACTGTGTGACAGAGTGTTGGGACTGGATAGGCCATTGGCCTGATCCAACATTTGTTTCTCTTATGTTCTTATGTTGGCAGGAGCAAGAGTCCCAGGCATGGTACTGGATATTATCCACTGACAGTTTTATTCAGCCACTGTTCTGGCTGCTGAGATTTCAGAGGCATTGTTCACACTCTCTCAAGTGCATCATTACAGCCATAAGGGCTAAAAACATGCTCCCCCACCTTTAAGTGAAAGCTGAGATTCTCAGGAAATTGAATTGTCTACCTGCAGAATCATGCCATGCATACAGCCCTACCTCTTATGCTCCACTTTAGATTGTAAATAGGAGCCGGGTATGAGTGAACCCAGCTATTTTGGTCAACATAACTAGGAAGGTAGAGTGGAAGAACATAGGAGCGGATCATGTTGAGGAGTGAAAGGGAGCTGTATTTTATATACACAGTTAAATGTTTCGACATTGGGCCTCATCTGTCTCCCCAAACTCATCTTCTGTTTCTGAAATGTCTGATAGTTTCATGTTCATCTTGCTAATAGGTAGCTAGTGAGTAAAGCATGTCCATGCGCACATTTTATCCCCCTGTGTATGTATATATGTGTATCTACATACAAAATTTAAGAATCTGTTGGTTTTAACTGCTTATTTATTTACTTTCTCCCCTGGTGGAGACCCAGAGTGTTTTACATCATTCTTCTCTCCTCCGTGTTATCCTCACAACAGCGTTTTAAGGTAGGTTAGGGTGTGTGTGACTGGCCCAAAGTCACCCAGCAAGCCTCCCTGGCAGAGTGGAGATTCAGACCTGGGCCTCCCGGATCCTAGTCCGACACTCTGACCACTATGTCACACTGGCTGTATATACCTGTCATCAGACAAATATATCCAAAGCCCCTTCATGGCTTTGTGGGCCCAGTCACAATTTCCCCCCGTGTTCTGCTCGCTGTGCATTAATTCACACTTCATCTAGTTGAACTTCCAAGTGGAGACTTTGTAAGCCCACAAATAAACAAATCAATGAGTTGCAGTAGGAGTGAGCGAATAATTAGATCTAATGGCCTCAAGGGAAACTGAAGAGTGTACTGAGGGTTGCTTTGAATGGATTTGACATGTTCCATGAAGGGCTTGGCCGGGGGGGGGGGGGGTGGGGGGGGATGACATGTTTTTCATATGGCCAAAAATAACACAATAGTATGTTATCAAAACTAGTGCTGCAGAAACCTTTCTCTTAATGTTAGTTACATACTGCTGCCCTATTAACCCAGCTCTGCTTTGTAGCTTAGGCTCACCAGCATATAGATTGAAGCAGGATAAAAGGATCTGTTTTTACTTGTGATGCTTATAAAAAGCAGATTCACACTTGAAAAACCCATTGGAAATGGGTTTTTTCCATAAAACTATTTCTAAAAGAACTTATCTGCAAAAAACGGTGCAATCACTTATTACTGTTCTAAAACATGAACCTCTGCAAAAGCAGAATTACGGAGTCAATTTCCTTGTACAAATAGGAGGGAACTACTTGACTGCAGTACCTCCAGATGATGATTTACAGGGCAGTCCTAGGCAGACTTAACACACTTCTGAGCCCACTAACTTCAGTGAACATAGAGTTGTAACTCTGTTTGGGTTTACACCGTTAGAAAATAGAACAGCATTAGTATTTGGAAACAAATGGTTCAACAGATAGAAAATTAATAGAGGCCCCGGTCACACGGGCAGGAAACTGCAGGGGAGAAGCGTGGCTGTTTGCCCTGGGGCAAACTACTGCGCAGTTACTCAATCAGACCTCCCGTGGAGGTTTCTGATCCCACTAACTTCAGTGAACATAGAGTTGTAACTCTGTTTGGGTTTACACCGTTAGAAAATAGAACAGCATTAGTATTTGGAAACAAATGGTTCAACAAATAGAACACTAATAGAGGCTGGTATATATTACTGATGATTTCTGTACAATTTGGATGGCACATTGAAAATGCTGAGCGTATTCTCCTCTCATTAAAGAGGAAAAAGACGAAAATACATCTGGAGTTTTCTCTGTGCATCCAGATTACTTATATTGTGCCAGTATTCTCCCCCCCCCCCCCCAAGTTGCTCTACTCTAGGATAGGAATACTTGGCAGTCTAAGGCTGGATTTGGCCCTCACAGCAATTTTAGCTGGCTTTCAGTGTGGCCTTACCACTGTAATGAATTGAAATATAGTTTGCTTGATTAGAAAAATTGTCATAATTTTTACTTGCATGTAAAACAATGACTGATTCTTTCTGGCTGCATTGAGATGTTTCAAACAAATTGCAGCTTGTTCCTGGTAAGCCCGGGAAGTCTTTAGGCTCACGTGTTCCTTCCCCCCTCCCCTTGCATGCCATGGCTGAGATCAGACTTCCTGGTTAAGAGTTAATCACGTTTGGTTGTGAAGTTCAAATTGGGCAGCCTAACAACCTGCAGTTTGTTGCTCACTCAAGAACATAAGAAGAGCCCTGCTGGATCAGAACAGTGGTCCATTTAGTCTAGCATTCTGTTTCACACATAGTGGCCAACCAGTTACTGTGGATAGTCAACAACAGGGCATAGGGGCTTCCCTAATGGTTGCCTCCTTGCATTGATATCTAGAGGCTTACTTCCTCTGCATGTAGAACAAAGTCTGACTCCAGTGGCACCTTTAAGACCAACAACGTTTTATTCAAGGTATAAGCTTTCGTGTGCAATCACACTTCTTCAGATACAGTGAAACAGAATTTCCTCAACCATTACATATGAGAGGTAGAGAGAGGGTAGGGGGTGTTAGTGGGGGGGGATGTTAGTTGCCAGGAAGGGCTAGTCAGAGTCAAGATGCATAAGTAACTGGGCAACTACAGCTGAGGATTTGATTTGCCACGTGAAGTATGGAAGACAGCTAATAGAATACAAACAGGCATTGTCAGTTGTGCAGACATGGTGTTTAAATGGGGCAAAATACCAGGACCCGAATGCAATTGTGGTGCAGCCCACCAAACTAATTTCTATCTGTCACAGGAATATGAACATTGTGCTTTCCAGGGTGATGTGACAGAGCTCTTTGAACTCCTTCCAGCTGCGACTGAGTCTGCATAACTGTTTTACCAACTTGCTTACATATTTTATATTATTATATACTTCCTGTGTGTAACTTTGCCATACAATAAATAGATAATATAGCTGAGATTATATTAAGGTGCTTGGTAAGATCTGTGGATGGTAGTAAATTAGCATACAAATACAAGAGTTAACACACAGATGTGAGAACCAAGTTTGAGTCCAGTGGCACCTCCAAGACCAAGAAGGTTCAGTTCTGGGTAGGTATAAGCAAGAACTGAGAGACTTAGCATGTGTAGATGCACACTCCTTCAGATGAAGAAGAAGAAGAAGAGGAGATTGGATTTATACCCCGCCCTTCACTTGGGAGTCTCAGAGCGGCTTACAAACTCCTTTCCCTTCCCCTCCCCACGACAGACACCCTGTGAGGTGGGTGGGGCTGAGAGAGCTCTGACACAAACTGCTCTTTTTCAAGGACAGCTGTGCCAGAGCTTGCGACTGACCCAAGGTCACATCAGCAGGTGCAGGTGGAGGAGTGGGGAATCAAACCCGGTTCTCCCAGATTAGAGTCCGCACACTTAACCACTACACCAAACTGGCTCTCAGATAAACTGAAACAGATGTCCTCAAATGTTACATATAGGTAGGGAAGGTTAGTTGCCAGGGAGGTTCTAATTAGAGTCAAGATGCATAAGTAACTGAGCAATAAATACAGCTAAGATTGGAATAATACATTTGGTAAGGCATGTAAATAGCAGCAGATTGGCATACAGATAATAAAGGAGTTAACAACAGATGTGAGAACCAAATTTGAGTCCAGTGGCACCTTTAAGACCAACAAAGTTTAAATTCTGGGTATATGTAAGAACTAGAGTGACTTAGCATGTGTAGTGAGATGAGAAACCAATATCTCTGTAATGATTTCAAGTTATAAATGTATGTTCCTTTAAAATGGTTGGTAAGTGTCAGAAGAACAAGGGGGGTGAAAGAGGGAGATGACTGAGTGAGGTGATTGGTTGGTGACTGAGAGTGTGTGGGTGGAGCTAGGAGGTGTGTGGTGTGTGTGTGTGTATGTAGAGAGAGAGAGAGAAGGCACAGTGTTGAGTCAGAAGTTTGAAGTCTGAAGTCAGCAGGCAGTAGCTGTCAGTTGTGGTCAATCTACAGAGTCTGAGAAGCAGTCTTCTCATTAGAATCATATAGACACGCTGTGAAAGGCATTAAAATTCTAAAGGAATAAGAAAATATACTTGGGGGCAATTTAGACAAAATCTAATATTGTCAGAGTATTATAAGAGTGTGAGGGGGGGAAAGCTGACAGAGATCTGGGTAAAAAGTGAAAGATTTTACTAAGCAACTTAACAAAACATCTTGTAACCAATACGCTTCTTTTACCAATAAAGTTTTATCTTGCTTATTGTTAACCCAGAGTCTTATTTCAGAACCACATAGCCCAGGGGTGGCCAAACCCGCTTAACGTAAGAGCCACACAGAAGAAACATCAGATGTCTGAGAGCGGCAAGTCATGAACAAATATTACACACGTTTTTATTGGAAAATATGCAAATATGCTTTTCATTAACATTAAATTAGACTGCCAGAAACAAAAACAAAAGGGGTAAAAACAGATATTGATAATATTTAAAGAGACTTTCTCTAAGCCGGCTGGGGGTGTGTGCGCTTTTGAGAACACGTTTAAAGTTGCTTTCTTTCTCTGTTCCCCCCACACACACCTCAAGCCTACCCAGGGATGGAACCCTGGCTGGGGAGGGGAAGACCAGTCGGGGAGGCCTGCCTTCCCTTCACTTCCTCAGCCACCTTGCCGGGAGCTGTACAATATGTGTGAAAGAGCCACATGTGGCTCCCGAGCTGCCGTTTGGTCACCCCTGACGTAGTCCAATGAAGGAGCCTTAGAGCTTGGGCACAGTACTGTGGGAAAGGTTAATTAAAGACCGGAATTAAATTCCTGGTGGCAGCGATAGATACTTTGAGAGGAAGAAACAACAAGAAATTTAAAACTACATCACACCTAACTACACAACATTAAGAGAGAGGTATCATCACAGTCTCTGTTAAGCCCTGGGGGTTCCACTGTCCTGAGTGTTGTAATGATTTGTAAATCAGCACTCTTCCATTCCCGTCTGTTTGAGGTCCCCCATTGAGTGTCTTAGGAGGTTGGAATGTTCTCCTACAGGTTTCTCAGTCTTGTGACTCTCGATGTCAGATGTGTGTCCATTTATCCTTTGGCCTGTTTGCCTTATGTGGAGAACTGAAGGGCATTGTTTGCATTTAAGGGCATATACAGTGTTAGAAGATGAGCATGTGAATAAGTCTGAGATGGTGTAGTTGATGATGTTAGGTCCAGTGACTGAGTTGTCTGGATGTATGTGGCAGCAAAGTTGTCATCTGGGTTTATTGCAAGCTCTGGTACCAGTGTCCATGTTCATATTAGAAGTTGTATTATTGTGGGGTGAGGAGTTGTTTGAGAAAGTCTTAGGCTTATTCCACCTGCTTGTCTTCTAACACAGTATATGCCATTAAATGCCAACAATGCCCTTTAGTTCTCTACACAGGACAAACTGCCTTAATCCAATCTCCGCTATAATCACTCAGTTATTTATGCACCTTGACTCTAACTAGCCCTTTCTGGCCACTCACCCCCCCTCTCTCTGTCCCTATATGTAATTGTTGAGGAAATTCTGTTTCACTGTATCTGAAGAAGTGTGCTTGCACACGAAACCTTATAAATTTGTTGGTCTTAAAAGGTGTCACTAGACTCAAACTTTGTTCTGCTGCTTCAGACCAACATGAATCTTTCCTCTGAATGTGTGGAGGTTCCCTTTAGTTACCATGGCTAATAACTACAGATAGACTTGTCTTCCATGAATCTGTCTAATCCCCTTCTAAAGCGCTCTGTGCTTGTAGCCATCACTACGTCCTCTGGCAGTAAATTCCACATTTTAATCACTCTCTGTGTAAAGAAGTATTGGTAAACCAGGTTTTTTAAACCAGTGTTAAATCTTCCCTTTCCTGAGCCAAATCTACAGCTGTGGCCACTAAAAAGTGCATAAATCAGTTTGGTTGAAATTGTTGTCTGATTAAATTAATTAAATGATGGGGAGAGTTGTCAATTTGAGCAGCTTATGCTGGAGTTCCTGATATCTGCGCAGCTGAATCCTGGGACCGAAGAGGCCTTTGGCAGTCACTGCTGTGTCTGCTCTCTTTGCTTGTTAGGTACTAATAGTATGCAGCACAGGCCTGGCAGGGATCATGCTGCTGAACTACCAGCAGGAGGACTACACCGTGTGGGTGCTGCCGCTCGTCATCGTCTGCCTGTTTGCATTCCTGGTGGCTCACTGCTTCCTGTCCATTTATGAAATGGTTGTGGACGTCCTCTTCTTATGTTTTGCCATTGACATGAAATATAATGATGGCAGTCCTGGGAAGGAGTTCTACATGGATAAGGTGCTCATGGTAAGTCCTTCTTTTTTTAAAAAAAAATGTCTGTGCCTATACATTGTCTGGATCTGGGGAATCATGAATTATCAAAAACTTGGAGCAGCAGTACTTGTTTACAATGAAGACTGCTGTTCCTGTTTGTGAGTGTTTTGGAGGCCATTTTGTTGTGTTAGACAGCATACGGGAAGATGCTTGAACGCTTCCCAATTATGTATTTTATGTATTTTATCTACTAATGTAAGCTGCCTTGAACTCCAGAAGGAAGGGAGGTGGCTAACAAATGTTTTAAATAAATAAAATTGTTGGCTTCCATGGCTGAGAACCATGAAAACACTGTTTGGGGGGATGTGTCTCAATTTTTGCTGAAGAGGCAAGTTCCTGCATTGCTGAAGAGGCAAGTTACTTTCTGGTTCTAATTTTACTCTTCAAAAGAAGCAGGACAGCGTTTTCATCAAGTCATGGAAACTCCAGGGAGTCTCTAGCTTTAGAGTATCACTTTCTGCTGTTCCACCTCAGAATTTGCTCATTTGGGAATGTCACAGTAAGCAAACTTGGGGGGAATTTTAATGGGGAACATTGAAACAGAAGGGGTGGTTTCTTAGAATACATTTGGCAATAGCACCAATAGTGATGATAACACTGAAAGCACCATAGAAATGTTAAGGGATTCAGGAAAAAAGGGGGGATTCAGAACCCTGAAAAATAGGTCCCTACCCTCCTATTGCAGGTGGGGGTATGAGGCCAAGAGGAGATTGCTGTCTGAAGACCAGCTTGTAGAGGCAAAATGCAAACCAAGTTCTTTGTGATTCATAGCTCATACTGCTGTCCTCAGCAGTTTTCCCTGAAGTTCAGTCCCACTAGAGTCACTGCTCCCTTGCAAGAGCATTTAGGATTGCTGTCTCAGCCTTTCAGCTACCACACCAGTGTGTCCCAGAGATTGCCTATGATGGAGTACCTTTTCCCTCTTGTCTTGCAGGAGTTTGTGGAGAACAGCAGAAAAGCAATGAAAGAAGGCAGGGGAGGTGGGGCTGATGTCAGAGAGCTGAAACCAATGGTAGGTCCAAGGGAAGAGGTGGTGGCTGTCTTCCAAGAGTTTCACCTGTACTTCCTCTACCTCTCTCTCTTCACTGACTGTGCTTGTTCAGGAGAAGTCTTTGTTGTTTGTGTCACTCAGGATATTCTGCTTTTTCTGTTTGTGAGCTTGCCTGTCACCTGGATGGCAGCGTTTTTGTCACACCTGAGACCTTCTCCCATAAAAGTAAGCTGAAAGGAACTGTATCTTCCTACTTCTACTATGTTTTTGTAACCTCTGAGAACCTCAGCAGTGTTGTTTCTTAATACTCACAATCTCTAGCAACTATATACATAGAGGGGGAAAGCAATGAACGTCTGGAAGGACTTAAAATGTCAGACACGAGTAACCCAAGTGCCCAGAAGTATTTTTCTATGGTCTCTTTTCACTGTGGTGCTGGGGCAGATGTGCCTCAGGGCATGACACATTTCTTAGCAAAAGAACAGTAAATGTGGACTAATGCTAGGTTATTAGTCGATGGCACAGTTGCTGCAGGTAGAAGTTATAACTTGCCACACCAAAAGTGGCAGATATGTATATATGCCAGCATGTTAGTAACCTCCTCTGTCCACTGCTCTGTCTAGTTGGGAGAGTTCATGAGTGCTGTTGGGAGTGGCTCTAGTCCACATTGCTTTCCTGTTTAATTTATTTTGATTTAGCCAGTTTTTGAAACTTAATAGATAATTCCCAAGTCCCCCCTTCCACAGGCCACTGAGGAAGTGGATACAGTTACTCCTTTCAACCTGCTAATGTTATCAGTTATATTTGTTGTTCTCTCTCTCTCTCTCTCTCCCTCTCTCTCTCTCCCTCTCGGCAATTATTCTTTTTGTGTCTTAACATTGCATCTACCAGAGAAGTTTGTAATTTGGGCTCCCTCAGTTTCAGGCACCTCTGTGCTTTATTTTTAATATGCAATTTAATAACTTCAAATTCCTGGGGACAAGAGAAGACCAGGAATCAATACAAGAAAATGAGATCTTATTATTATTTCATAGTGTGACTGAAGCTGCAACTTGCAGATGTTTTCCTGTTCTCTCCCCCCCCCCCATCTTAACATATGGAGCAAATATCCACAGTCACAGAAATTGATCTGGCATGAAAATCCTATACAAGAGAACTCATGCATGTTGGCTGCTACAGCTCTGATGATCTCCTTTGTGCAGGGGGCAAACTTTACTAGAGGCTAGAAGAGCAGATTATACACTAGAGATTTCCCCACAAAACTATGGCTCTTCTCCCATTGATTTAGAGGCAGGTCATGCATGCAAGTTCATCACTTGACAGCATTGTCCAGTGGTGACTTCCATGTGTGAACAAACCATCACAAATGGGAGTTTTGCATTGCTAGTGTCAACTCTCAACAAACTAATCACAGAGTCATCAAGGGGTGAGAAATGGGAAAAGGCAAGAGAAGTAACTGCATTTGTTCATTAGCTCATAAAATACACATGCACACAATGCACGTATACACACATAATGTTCAGTTTAAAACAACAAGCCATTACAAATAACATGAAAGCTGATCTTGTTCTGATTCTCAGTATTAATGAGAATATGCTTTCCTTGGATCTTTAAAATGATTTTAACATGATAGCACCTGAAGGTTCATGATATTTGCGGAGCTGGAGAGGGAAAGCTAGCTGCATAAACATAGAAATGCTAACAGCGTAACTGATAAGTGCTTGTATGTGATTGACATGTCTGGGGAAGCATAAACATAGAAATGCCTACAGCATAACTTTTTTTTAATGTTTTTTTATTTTTTTCAATTTTTAACAATTTTAACACTTCAAACAGTGAACAATTAATCTTCCAATTACATTCACATCCTGTAAATAGTTCCTGAGTATGTACAACGTTATAACATGTTCAAAGAATTACAATACATTACTCATCGTGCTTGTATGTGATTGACATGTCTGGGGAAATGAACTAATCAGATAGCAATGCTAGGGCAACCACTAATTAATACTCAAAAGAGAGGGTAACATTAGCACCAATTATTGTAAACCTAGCAATAATATGGATTCTATCTCCAAACATTAGGAGTTGACTATCCAATAAAGCCATTTGGCAGTAGGTCCCAGACAAAAGCAGTGCTGCTCTGTTTAATGTCTAATTAACACATTGCTATAGAATGGTATAACAACCACTAGAAGAAGTGGTCTAGGATTAAATAATTTTGTGCATATGTCTGTCAGGGCTACTAGTAATTAATGGGTCTTCTTTGAACAGAGGCTGTAAACTACTTGAAGTTGGGGGGCAAACAATAGGGAATGGTTATCATTGATCTGCCCCTGTGAGTTTTTGAGAGAAATATCTGGCTGAGTTGGAAACAATGCTTAACTAGATGGATCTTTGGCCTGATGCAGGAGAACACTACTTACGTTCCTGCCTTATGCTGAATTTCTCTGGGTGGACATGATAGTTGTAGTTTGACGCCACAACTTAACTCTGTGTGATCTCATGCAGTCTTCGTGTAACAACACAGCTTTGATAATGGTAAAGTAGGACTGATTAGGTTTTCCCAACATGGTAAAATCTAAGGGTTGGATCAGAAGTGTTGAACTCATTTGTTACAAGGGTCAGGACTGACATAAGTGTCACATTGTTGGGCCGGGCCATGTGTGCCATAAAATGTAACATGAGGTACCAAAGATATAAACTTTATAAAGATGATTTCATATGCTGAATAGCAGTAGCAGGCTTGATTGGATTAGGTGTGATATGTAGAGGGGTAGTAGACGTGGAGATATTAGCACTGGTAATGAGAAAGGAAACTAGTTCTCAGTTTGGTCCAGGAGGACTCAGTCCAGGAGGATGTAAAGAATAAATGGAAATAAATCTAAAGAAGTGAGCAGGAACTCATGAAAGCTCATACCCTACCACATATGTTGTTAGTCTTTAAGGTGTTACTATACTCTTACTCTTTCTACAGCTATTAGAAACCAGAGTGTTCAAAAACAAGTGGGGGGATATTTTAACCTTCCAGAACATTCAGTTGCTGACCTAAGAGTAGCAGTTCTCTTACAAAAGATTAGAAAGAAAGAGTGCTGAAGAAAGACTGCAACTGATGATGAAGCTCAAGACAATGCATCCTCCTGGACTAAATTGAGACCTAGGTTTCTTCTCTCATTACCAATGCTTGTTATTGTTTCATTTGGTATCTGAAATCACTTCTCTCTCCAAGATATAAAGACATATGGACTCATATTCTAGCTGTATCTGAAGAAGTGAGCAGTAACTCATGAAAGCTCATGTCCTGCCACAAGTTTTTTTAATTGTTAAGGTGCTACTGGACTCTTGCTCCCTTCCACTAATAAATTTTGCAAGCTGTGCTGTTAGGTCCCCCACCCCCGTCTGTTAGAACTGGAAAGGGGGATCTCTCTGTGGCTCTT
Organism: Gekko japonicus; assembly: GCF_001447785.1. Classification (NCBI taxonomy): domain Eukaryota; kingdom Metazoa; phylum Chordata; class Lepidosauria; order Squamata; family Gekkonidae; genus Gekko; species Gekko japonicus. The sequence continues at coordinate 361,693 of NW_015168067.1, forward strand.
TCACTCCCCCTTCCTCCCTCTGAAGAAGTGTGCACACACACACACACACACGAAAGCTTATACCTGTAATAAAATGGTCTTAAAGGTGCCACAGGACACACTCACTCTCTCTCTCTCTCTCTCTCTTTCTCTCCCCTCCCTCCCCCCCCACAGCTTGGCTTTCTTTTTCTCCTCTGAGAAGCAGGGAGCAGGAGAGGAGACATCTGGGCAAAAGTGAGCTGTGATGCAGGAAGCAGAGGAGAGCCAGTTGCTTGCAGGCCGTATAGGAGCCCTGCAGGGGCCGGTTCTGGCCCATGGGCTGTATATTTTGACATCCATGGGTTGGATCCTATCAGCTTTTCTATTCAATCTCACCCAGTTGGCTTTTGTCCATAAGGATTCCCAGCACAGTCTTTTCAGTTATCAAAAGGGGACCCTCCTCTCTTCTTCTCCAGGGGAAAAGTTAGTAGGATATAATCTTAGTTTTTATCCTGGCTTTAAACAACAACAACAAATTAGTAATAACATAACAGCCCTGCCAAGAACAGATTTTCTGGTCAGTATATTCATATGATAGTCACCATGCAACAAGGGGGGAAATCATTGGGGGGGGGGATCTTTGTAATCTGAATCCACTCCATAGCAGTTGAAAATACAGGCTTTCTGCAGCTGCCTCTATACTGCATAAGCAGACTTTGCATGGAACCAGGCTGATTATGGCTTTACACCTCTTCAGTTTTATCTGCTTTGTTAAGTGTGTGTTGCTGTCTTGACTTTTAGCAGTTTCTCCAGCAGTCTGACTTGAGTGCTAAATAATACCTGGTTCAGGCATGTGACAGTCAAATTGTGATGAACAAAGCACAAAAACAGGTGGCCCTTTACCAAGTGATAAGTTACCTTGGCATTCATGTTACCTCTTTCACCTTCTGTGACTCCCCGTGACGTTTTAGGGACATTCTTCTTATGCAATCAGAAAACTGGAGAGGGTAGGGCACTGAGGATTTTTCCCCCCACCATGCAATAGGATGTTTTGAATGATGGTGGTGAAGCAGGCAGTGTGCCATATTTGAGCCCAGGATGCATTCCTACTTCAGAATAAACGGTGGTTTGTTTAAATCATAGTTTGTGCCATTGACAGAGCAAAGTAACAAGCCCCAGTTGTGCACAAATGCTAGTTTGTCTGCTTCTTGTTACCTCTCCTTCTCCTAGAAGGGAGAACACCCGGTCTCTACTATCATTTCTGTGGCCAAGCAGCCAAAAGGGGTAGTACTACTCAACCAGCTGATTTGTGAATTCAGATGTCACAAACCACAGTTAATACAGACTTTGGTTAACAAAACAACCACAAGCCCTAGTTTGAAGTTCCTGTTCGGTGCCTGACTGGAGGGGACCTTGCAAAGCAGTGTGAGACTACAGCAGAAGTATCTCCTGTCCAAAGGGAGGGGGGGAGTCCAAAATCTCACTGCCAGTCTTTTGAAAATGTGCAGAGTAGATCCTGAGATCTTGGCTTTTAATTTAGCTTCAGAACAGAAGCACAAATGAACTACTTACCTTTTGAAAAGTGGCTCTTTACAAATTTTGGCTTTAAAAAAAAAAGATTTTCAAAATTTGTATTGTACTGTTTGTTATGATGCACATCAGTCTATAAATACTAATTTCCTTTGACTTGTTTCTAATTTTATTTCTGACTTTTGTTTTCTAGGCCTCTGGAACAGGTTCATCTTGAAGCTGGTCAGCCATTATGGAAACCATTGACATTCCAGAACAATATCTATCTTATCTTAGCTATCTATATATATATCTATATATATATTATTTAAAAAGCAGCCAAAATCAGAGAAAAGGAACAGGGATTTAATACTTTTTTAATGATTATTTTTGTGAAACATGTACTCTTTTCATACGGGTGGCTTTTACAAGCAACTTTTATCATTGTTCCATTTTAAAACTAATCATTGTGGTTTGTGGCAATGTTATGATTGTTAATCCAACTGAAGTTTCATAATTTGGAGGAGGATTCCATAATATTTAAAAAGAATCATGTACGGATGCAGATTTGAAATGCATAAATGGGTCAAGTATCTTCCCCTCGCAGTTATTTTTAATGAGCATAACTCTTTAAAACTTAATGGATAATGACTGTTCTGGGAGGAAAAATCCTTCATACATTTTTTTAAAGAAGTGGAATGAACAATACGTTAATCATTTTGGATTTTGCTGCCCCCTTTTTTGGCTATAGGATGCTAATAGAATCCAACAAATTCTATGTATCCAATTTTTTTCTCATTAACACATTAGACAATGTATACCTAATGCATTAAAAAACACTAACCAACTCCTCAGGTATTTAGATATTGCGAGAGCCCCCAAATCTGTGAAGGATGTGCTGTAGGCATATCAGAGGATGAGTTTTATATGCAACTTTCCCCCTAAGTTACTTTATTTGTCTCCTCATGTTCAATATTGTCTGTTGCACATTGTTGTTCTTTTTGAACTACGCAAATTCTTCGGGGGGGGGGGAGCTAAATAGCAGGCTTCTGAAGTTCAGCCTTGGATATATTCCATCACTGATCATCCATGATTACATGGAAACATGCTTGGAGTGGGAAACTGTACAACTATACAAAAAAAATAAGTACTGTAAGTCATTTGTGTTTTTCTTTATTGTTGGAACCATTCCTTGGCTGTGTGTTCATTCTACATTCAGTAATAAGTGGAGTTCAATAGGAAAGAGCAGGTAAACATCTTTTCGAAATGTCTTAGCATCTAAAGTAGTTCTTAAGAGTGGCCTTTGTGCATTCATGCTCATGGTGTATTGGAATGCCCCATGAACGTTTCAGGAGCTTCCAGAAAGCAATATTTATGACCCTTCTTGCTTTCCAACTGTTCAAGAATTAAGCTGGATAAAGAGGGGGTCACCATACTATCTAGTTTTCTTAATAGCAAATTATACAATACAAGGGCAGAGCCCAAACAGAATTCAAGAAATGCCAGATTCCCAGAAAGGGAAACAGAGGTGCTCCTGTTACCTCCATGTAACAGAATTAAATTCTGTTGGAATTAGATGAGTAGACAGCCCCATGCATGGCATATCATATACAGTTCTTTAAGTGAGCTAAAATTAGTGTGTCAATAGTTTATAGTGCCTTTGGGGGTTTTTCTTCATTCAACATGTAAGGGACTATGTGATAATGGCTCTCAGTTTCTACAGATATTACTATAACAGAAATAATTTTGACAGAAACCTTTGAGTTTGTTTGAATATAACATTTAAAACATATTTGGTTGACTTCCCTCCCCCTCAAGCCAATATTTCAGTCCAACTTTTTATTGCTATTGGGACATAAAATAAACATAGATTACTTTAAAAAGTGTTTATTAAATGCAAGTAAAACATGCTAAATCAGACAGTGCTCCATTAACGGCCTTGGAAATGTTTCCAACTCATTTTTTTTCTGGAGAACGCAGATCACTGGTCAAGGAGAAGGCTGGGCTCGAACGGCTCCCTGACATCTGGTTTTCTGTGCCCATGGACTTAATATGTGGGGAACATTCAATCATGTATTTTCCCACCTAGTCTCTAAAGTGGTACAGCCCAGAAGCAAAATTTTTAACTACCACGTCTGCTACTCATATGGCCCAAGCCATAGAGAGATCAGAATGGCAAACGCCTGCTTGGTAGATGTTGCTTTCCAGAAGTTACCAAAGTCTGACAGGGCATAGCTGCCATTAAGGTGATTGCTCAAAGGCCTCTTGTAGAACTGTACTACTGGCGAGTGATTTTCCTTTATCTAGCAACAAGAACTTGTCCATATTATGTGTTAAATTCCTTTCTCCATTCCTGAAACTTAACGAATGCTAGTATTTCCATTGTTTGGCTTATTGTAACGGTAAATGCTTCTAGTGTAATTGCAGAGAATAATTTCACGATCTGTTTATGCGATATATTCCTTTTTGTTACAATTTTTTTAAAAAAACTATTTTTGTTAATGTAAAGTTAAATATTTCAGAGCAGAATTTTTAAACTTTATTGCACTAAATGCAAGTGTGGAGAAAGAGAGAAAGAAGTAATGCCTCAATGGTTGGATCACTCCTTAAGAGAATCTTTTTTTGGGGAAAAGAGCTGCTGTTCTAGATAAGCTTAGCTTAAAGGGTTGCAAAAATGGGTGTCGAGATGCGCCGTAGAGCCAAATGGCCGCCAATGTTTTGTTTTTTTTAATAAATGGCTGTTTTGATTATGTGCTTCCTTGGAAAGGATCAGACCTTAAAATTGCTGCTGAAGGAAACCTAGCATTCTGTAATCATTAATTGGTGGTCTTTGCCGTGTAACTAAATGCTTCGAGTTTCATTTTTATAAATCATCTGACATCTTGATCGTTTCAGACTACTTGCAATAAAATTCAGGACAAGTAATACAAAATAAGAAAGAAGAATCCTTTATCAGTCGCAGAAAACCAGTCATGGAAGTACATTTTAAGACTAGCAAACTAGATTAGCCTGTGTTCCTGCTAACACTTGAACCCCCTACCCACTTCACTTAACCAAAACAAATCAAATCAATGCCATGACAATTCATTGGGTCTGTTAACATGAATCCCAGTTCGAACGCATGTGTGTTAGCAGGAACAAGGCAGAGTCTAGGCTTAAACTAGAGCACTGCTTAAAGTCTCTTTTAATGTATATATTACATGTTACTGTAAGAATATTTAGAAGGAGAATTAAGAGGAGCCTTAATACGGGGGAAGAGGGAGGTGCAGTGGCTCTGCCGCCGCCGCACTGGACTTTGGGTGCAGTTTGCTTAAGTCGCTGCGATTTGGCAACGAAATAAAACCTGGGCTCAGCAGGTTGAAAACCATAAAAGCAGGATTCCAACGTAAGGAAAATGGCAAGTTACTGAAGTGGCTGCTCCACAGAAACTGGAACCAACCTCCGTTTCAGGAGTCAAGATGGGAAGCTTGGATTCAGCGCACCTCTGAGGACATCAAAACCAACTGCTTTGCCAGATTCTTCAAGCTTGTCGTGTTCCCTGCTTTCTAGAAGCCCTGGACAGAGAGGGATGCTTTGAATTTGCAATGGGAAATTGTAATCAGAAACAAAATTTTTGTATTTTTGTATAACTTGATTGTGCAGCATTTTTATATACAGGTCCCGTTTTACAAATAAATTTGGTTTCTTAACACGGTGTTTAAAAAGTTTTATGACAGTTGCTTCCTCTAGGCTGCAAATATGAAGATGGCCCGGGGTGGGGGTGGGGGTCATCTGCTCCCAGAAGCTACCTGATTGTTCAAGTCCTGGACACCTCAAGTACAATGGTGGATGTCAAACTGGCAGAGATGGTGGTGACCTATATACAGCAGTAGTTGAGGAAGGAGTTTAATCAATCAGTTTATTGCGGTTGAAGACCCATCAAACAACATACAGTCAAAAACAATATCCAGAATGTCGTAAGGCATTAGTTGAGGAAGGAGTATAAATGTGCTTCCTTCTGTCTGGAACAACTGGCGGCTTGGCACCTGCATCTTTGCATTGTTTCGTTGCTCTCAGGTTTTTACTGTGAAGGTATACTATCTCATGCAGAGTTTTTCAGAATCTGTGGGACACAGCCTTTAGTATTTCAACCATCTGCCAGTTTGAGAGGTTTCCTTTTTTAGTCATTTGTACGCTGCCTTTTGGGTTACCAAAACAGCTAACGGCAAAACCTGATCAAACATTAAATCATCAAAACCATCAACAGCATGCAATAAAAGAGGAAAAGGCATTATCCAATAGTCAGAGCAAAGACCCGGAACAGAATGTCTTTTTCCAGGAGGCCAGTTATCAGATTTCCTGTGTTTTTTAAGTGTTAAAAGCAGAATTGGGTCAAGTCTGTTGTCCTGGGGAGAGAGTTTTCCCCGTAACCCTTTCCCTCATGCCATGTCCCTGATTGTAAATTGCCTCCCTCTCTTCTTCTCCCATTCCCAGCTGTCAGTTGCCCTGCAGGAGGATGTCATCCTCACCTGCTGCCTGAAATAGTGACAGTTTCCCCACATGTGCGAAATGCTTGTCAAAACTGGATTGGGGAGTCTGACCCCATCTTGATGAGATGGTCTGATCATCTGTTTCCAGGCAGCTCTCTGGTTCTGTGACACAGATTTCATTTTGTGCTTTGCTTTCAATATCAGAAGCCCCTTGAGGGGTGGGGGTGGGGGGAAACCACCAGAATTGGCAATATTCGGAAAATTCAGACCTGAACGTTGCAGTGCAATGCTGCCTGCTCAGCAGGGTGACTCCCGTCATCTCATCCATTGTGTGTTTACTCCTTTTGATACCCCCCAATTGTCTAATTAACTGGAGCAAGTCAAGCAGAGCAATTTCCTGCCCCTTTGTTTACTGCAAACCCACTTAAGCAACGCTTTTATACATAAAGGGAGTTTAATTTATCTGGGAACCTTGCATGTGGCTTGGGCCCTTGTGAGAATCTGCTGAATTATGGATACTTTTCATCAATCAGTCAAGCAATCAGGCCTCCTGCATACAGATGGGGCTGCATGCTGTGGAACGAATTACTCCTAAGTACATTCATTTTGATTGTCAAATGTCATTTTGGAGGTGACGTTGATGCACAAAGTATTCTGGAAGGCAGATATGCCATTGCCATTTGGTAAACGTATCAGACCATGGTGCTCTTTTTCTGTAAGCAGTCCCATACAAATGTTAATGGTGGTAGAAAGTGCCATCAGGTCACAGTTAACCTCAGGCAACCTCATAGGGTTTTCAAGGCACCAGACGTTCAGAAGGGGTTTAGCACTGCCTGCCTCTGTTTAGCAATCTGGGACTTCCTTGGTGATCTCCCATCCAAGTACTAACCAGGGCTGGTTGTGCTTAGCTCCTGGGATCTGGTAAGATTGGGTTAGCCTGAACCTTCCAGGTCACGGCACAAATTTAACTGGTAGTGGGGAAGACCAAGCTTGCAAAACGTCCATCGTGACAGATAGGGGGACAAAGTAAGGGCTCATATAATTGTTCTGATTCAGCAGCATTGCTGTTATGATAGGGTTGCAAGTTTCCACTGCAGTTGGGAGACCTCCTGACTTCTGCTGGGGGGACGGGAGCTGATAGCTGTTGCTAGCAACACTATGGCATCACTTCCTGTGCAACTGGAAGAGACATCATCATGTTGCTGGCAGCACTCTCACATTTGACCCAAACTCTATGGTTTAAACCACAGAGTTTGGGGCAAATGTTACAGCATTGCTGGTGAGTCTCTTGCCAGTTGTTAACCCATCTTATGTTCATATGTAAACAGAAGAATAGAAGGGGAAACTATGTTTGAACTGTACCAGTTCAGACTGCTTGTGAGAGCTCACGTGACAGAATATTCCTCCAAAACAAAATTGTTTCTTCATATAGAAAACCAGCTGTGAGGGAGAAGAATTTGAGCCTAAATGCCTCTTGGATGTGCAAGTATCCTAGTTGTTCCTAGTTATAGGATATATTTTTGGGGGGTAGAGAGATGAACCTATTACCATGAAAGTGTCCATTCGCTGTTTAAAATGGTACAGTCCAGACAGAACTTTACAGCCCCTTAGTTCTTTGTAAGAACTAGGCCATAGTTTCCTGACTGAATCTGTCATCCTCAGGGGCACTTGATATACCATTCTGTTTCTAGGAAGTTTTAAGGAATGAGCCGAGTGATTTCAACCTTGACAAATTGTAAACAAGAGACTTTCAAACTTAATAGAAGCCTCCTCAGGGTACCATTGTACAAATTAGAAAGTGTTGAGACTTGAAGGAAATATAAATGGCATTGCCTGGCCTGTGGGGACCCAACAGCGTCCAAGTCTGGAGGTAGAATCCACGACTGTGCATCATGTTGCTGGGCCATTTCAGTCTGTTTCTGCATTTCCCATGTCCACAATTTGAATGTTAAACCATCAATTAGCCAGCATGTTCGTAGACATATTCAAGGTGGTTCTTGGGCTCTGTCATACTGTAGCATGACCAAGAAATGAAATCCATGGAGGACCTGTAAAATAAAGGCTAAGCTGACAGGATCATACATAAGTTTCGATGGAGTATAGTCACTGTATATCCATTAGTAGATTTTATAGACTATCAGGTTGAACTGCTATATGCTTTGGGAAAACTTCAACTACAAAATGTTTCAGGACTGATGAACGTACATCAGTGCCATCAAGTCGCAACTGAGGTGGTTTATCTCTGGAGAGACTTCCTTGGTGGTCTCCCATCCGAGTATTGGCCCTGCATAGCTTCCCAGGTCTGACAATATCGGGCTATATCATGCTCCCTACCCTCCCTCAGGACTAATGGTCTTTTTCTGATCAGCTATTTTTTTCTTGACAAATTGAAAAGGATATCTTTGGGACCACCAAAACCCATGTCTTCCCATTGATGTAAGATGATGTGAGGCTGCCCGGGTCCTGTTTGGTGCCCCTAAGGGCCAGCCCGCACTCTAGGCGAATGCCTAGTTTGCCTAGCGGGTGAGCCAGCCCTGCATGTATTTAATTTGCAAGCCACAGATCTATGGGCCTGGTGGATAGCCCCCTATCCTTACCTTTCCCTGCTTCCTTCTCTTCTTCCCACCCACCAACTGACCTACCTTTTCTCCCCCCACTCCATTTCCAGCTGCATTTATCATTTATTTGCTTCATTTCTATGCAGCCATTCTTACCATCAGGGACCCAGGCCGCTTACATCATTCTCCTCACCTCCATTTTATCCTCACAACAACCCCGTGAAGTAGGTTAGGTTGAGTGAGTGTGACTGGCTCAAGGTCACCCAAGGAGTGCCCACGGCAGAGTGGGGATTCGAACCTGCGTCTCCCAGATCCTAGTCTGAAGCTCTAACCAGTTCACCACACCGGCTTTTGTGGGGCTGTGGACCAGTAGCAGGCAGCCAGGCCTGGATGAGTTATTCAGATCAGAAGGTAATGTGTTGCCCAGCGGTTGCTGGCGAGCCTGGGGATGACGAGTCCTCCCTCAAAGGCCAAAGCAGCTCTGGAAAGGGTGTGGGTTTGAACAACTCCTGTGAGGCATGCCTGGGACGAGTTCAAGCTCTCACCGGGAGATTGGCAAGCAGTGCACAGAGTGTGCTGAGTCTGCATGAGTCTGCTGTAAGCATGAACTTAGCTACATTCGGGCAAGATAGAAGAGTTTCAGTGTAAAGAACATTCTGTTAAGAACATACTGTGATCTTAGCTTAGAAGCTTCTAAGAGTAACGATTTCACTGTACAATGTGTGAGCTTGCTTTTTCCTCTGAATAAAACACTGCTGACAGGCAGTGAGAAAAAAAGTTTGGTACAGAGAGAGAGAGCTGACAGAGAGCTGGTCAGTAAGCTTCAAGAAATCTGTTGTGGTGTGTCGTTATTGAACCCTCTCAAAGTCTACAAAAGGGCCCTCGCCACTGCTTTTACTAACAGAAAGCAAGGCTTGAGGCTGGGAATACATGCTGTGGTTGCCTAGCAATAGCCACTGAGAATGTATGCATAAAGCTTACAGGTGCATCTTCTATTTGGGGGGGGGGGGGAATTTTAACTCCCTCAATGTATCTTCTTTTTTTTAGAGTTCAAATTTTCTACAAAGCTGGGGTTTTCCCCCAGGTGTGTAGAGAGACCTGTATTGTCTGAAGTGGCCCCAGTCTCCTGATTTAAGTACCTGCCCATGTGGTCATGCAGAGAATTAGATAGACTGATAACTTCTCAGCAATGCTCCCCTCTAAGCTGTAGAGTTCTGTGAGCAAAAATTCTACTTTGTGAGCGAGCAATTTGACTACTGCATAAATTAGTTAGCTCTGAAGCCATCCTTCCTGAGCTGAGACAAAAAGGTGTGAGCCGGAGGCTAAAAAACTGTGAGCTAGCTCACGCTAACTCAGCTTAGAGGGAACATTGCTCAATACTACAGAATTCACATGATCACAAAACCCCAAATCTTACTCTATTCCCCTACCTAACTTTTCTAAATCTGACTGAAGTATATTCCTCTTTTCAAGAGAGACCTGGAAATGATTTATTGCACACGGAAAAGGCCACCAAAATGTTGCCAAAGGTCAGCTCTGTTAAACGAATAACTGATGAGAGGCACAGGTAAGAGTGGCACTGGTGTCTGGAGATTAGTGCTAACCACAGCTTGCCAATTCAGACCTTATGTCAAATGAAGGTAGGAATTTGCTCAGAGACAAGAAAAATATTTTTACAAAGTAGCTTTCCCACAACAGACCCTAAGCCTCAACACTGGCAAAGGGTCTGCCATGAATGCCAACTTCACATTCTATCAGTCACCACACAGACTAAAGACTGTTGTGAGGGAATTTCCTTCATGTCATGAAAACCTTCACCTGCCCACGTTAAGCTTCTGTTAAGAGGATGGGACAATTTTCTCCAGGCCGGCTTGCAATCCTAGTGGGATGTTGCCCTCCCTAACAGTCTAATCATTGTATTCTGAGAAGTAAATCCCACTGAAATAAATTGGACTTACTCTGTAGAAAGTGTATTTAGGATTGCAGCCCACACTGCCCAGCAAACCTTCACCTACCCCCTTGAAAACTTCCTTAAATACTTCCAAGTGAAAAAGAAGTATTATATAATTGCTATAGAACAAAGTTTTAATCCAGTGGTACCTTTAAGACCAACAAAACCTCTGTTTTCTCCCAGAAGAACTCTAGCCCATCTAGAGATGGTATAGGACATAACAGGACACCTGTGTGTCCAGTTGACATTGACAGGAAAGTTGTGGAGAAGCACCTGGCTACACTGGATGAATACAAACACCCTGGGCCAGATGGTGTGCACCCAAGAGTGCTCAACGAACTTTCTAATGAAATTGCAGAGCCTCTGTCCATCATCTTCAAGGCCTCCTGGAGGACTGGGGATGTACCACAAGATTGGAGAAGAGCCAATGTTATCCCAATCTTTAAGAAAGGGAAGAAGGATGACCTGGGAAACTACAGGCCGGTCAGTCTAACTTCTGTTGCTGGGAAGATATTAGAGCAGATTTTAAAGGGATCGATCTGTAAGCATCTGAAGGACCACTTAGTGATCCAGGGAAGTCAGCATGGTTTTGTCCCCAACAAATCTTGTCAGACCAACCTGGTTTCCTTCTTTGATCATGTGACGAGCATAATGGATTGTGAGAACTCTGTTGATGTGATTTCACCTGGATTTCAGTAAAGCTTTTGATAAGGTTCCCCATGACATTCTGATGGGAAAACTGGAAGATTGTGGACTGGACTATAGGACAGTTTGGTGGACAGGGAACTGGTTAGAGGACCGCACCCAAAGAGTAGTGGTCAATGGTGTTTCATCAGATTGGAGGGAGGTGTCCAGTGGGGTGCTGCAAGGCTCGGTTTTGAGCCTGGAACTTTTCAATATTTTTATCAATGATCTGGATGAAGGGGTGGGGATATGTTTCTGGGGAGTAGTGTATGCAAAAGAGATCTTGGGGTGAGAGTGGACTGTAAACTAAATATAAGCAGTCAGTGTGATGCAGTGGCAAAAAAGGCAAATTCAGTCTTGGGTTGTATTAAAAGGGCCATAGCATTGAAATCACAGGAGGTTATATCCCCTCTGTATACTGCTTTGGTCAGGCCACACCTTGAGTACTGTGTGCAGTTCTGGAGGCTTCACTTCAAAAAGGATGTGGACAAAATCGAGAGGGTGCAGAAGAGAGCAACGAGGATGATCAGGGTCTGGAGACTGAGCCCCACGAGGAAAGGCTAAGGGCCTTGGGAATGTTTCGTTTGGAGAAGAGGAGGTTGAGGGGGGACATGATTGCTCTCTTTAAATATTTGAAAGTCTGTCATTTGGAGGAGGGCAAGGAGCTGTTCCAGTTGGCAGCAGAGGATAGGACCCGAAGCAACGGGTTCAAATTACATGCGGAAAGGTATCAGCTGGATATTAGGAAAAACATTTTCACAGTCAGAGTGGTTCAAAGGAGGAATCAGCTGCCTAGGGAGGTGGTTAGCTCCCCTTCACTGACAGCTTTCGAGAAGAGGCTGGACAAATATTTGTCAGAGATGCTTTAGGCTGGTCCTGCATTGGGCAGGGGGTTGGACTAGGCGGTCTGTAATGGTCCCTTCCAACTCTATGATTTTATAATTCTGGTTACAAGCTTTTGTGTGTATAAAATATCAGTCTTGAGGCAGTTCTTAAACAAGTGATTCAGCTTTATTAACAAGAACAATCAACAACACCACCACAGAAGCTAGTTCAATTTATACTCTTTGGGCCTATACAACCACGCCCCTAGGATGTTAAACACCAATCATAACTTGTAGATAACGACCAATGGTTGTTGCTCCCTCCAAAACCAAGCCTAAGCTCTGAATGGCCCACTGTGCAAAGTAGCCAATCAGAACTTGCATTTTAGGATACCAGGCCTCTATGGAGCTATGACTGAAGCATACATAACAGTGTGCATGCACACTTTGTCAGATACATACATGAAGTGTGTATGCACACAAAAGCTTATACCCAGAATGGACTTAAAGGTGCCACTGGACTCAAACTTTGTTTTATTGCTTCAGACCAACATGGCCACCCACCTGAATCATAATTGCTATAGTTATTTTATTGTGGAATATAGGAGTGTGAGACTTTCTAATTCTCCTGGTTCAAGGTGGAAACTATAAGAATCTTCAAAAGCACTACAGCAGAAAAATAAATGGGCAAAAGGATACTTGACACGCTCGAATGCACAGGGAGAAAGAAAAGGTTAAACTCGAATCCAGAAACATAGCCACACTCCCTGGACGAATGATCAAATGATTTTCTGTTTCAATTACAGTTCTGACAGAATGATTTCCATTTTTCAAGCAGGCTCCTTAGCCAACAAAACCACAAGAGTCAGGGCCCAAATAAGATATGCAGAGAAACTGAATGATTTCAATTTTGAGAGGCCACATACCTCTCAAATGATAATTCAGTAATTTTAAGGGTTTTTAAAAATTATTTACCTGTCCCTCATAATCTGAGGTTCTAAACTTTCATCTACTTGGTTTGTGCATAAATCTAGCTTTGCATAAAGTGAAACTAGGCCTAAGGGTTATCATCCAAGCCCTGGCTTGCCACAAACCAGTGGAATGCTGGGAGAAAAAGCCTGCTTGCGGGATGGGTGGGGTATAAATATAATAAATAAATAAATAAATAAAAAGGGAGGGAGAAATGTTGTTGCAGCAACAACACATCATCACTTCTGGTCATGGAACCAGAAGTGACAGCATGCAGCAATAGGGTTGCCAAGTCGTTTCTCAGCCGCAGCGGGGGACTCCCGGGCGCTGCACGCACATCACCTGGAAGTGACGTTACGCCGGGCACGCTGGGGGCGGGGCCACGACCATCGGAGGGAAAACCATAGAGTTTCCTAATGTCACTTCCTGGTGACGCGCACGTCGGGGTGGGGTTCCCCCCGGGGCCCGATCCGCCAGTGGCGGGGAACGGGCCTCTGGGGCGGTGGTTTCCCCGCCCCCAGGGGGGACTTGGCAAGCCTATGCAGCAATGCAACACTTTAGCAATCCCCCAAATGTCTACCGTAGAACCATACAGATTTAGGAGATGCATGATGCCTATTCCTACCCCTGAAAGCACTACTAGGCCACTACCTCAGGAGCAAGATTTCCAGGGACTACTGCTCAGCAATGTAAACACAACAACTTGGAGGGAGAACTGGAGACTGCTTTTTCCCCCCTCCACGAGGCACACAGAAACATCTGAGCATCAGTTCATCTTCAGCTGGGTTGATCTGTGCCACATTCTGGTATGTGATCAAGTGCTTTCTGATTTCTCTTCATTGGCCAGGCTAGACACAGTGGTGATGTGACAGATTTTAAAAGTGGTCCCCTGAGAACTCTGGTGGCATTGGTCTGAGGCTCGGGGGGGGGGGGGGGGGGGAGAGACAGACAGACAGACAGACAGACAGACAGACAGACAGACCTTTAACTTTCCGAAATGAGAAGTGCAGATAGGAAAAATGCTTATTAAGTTTTTGGGTATTGGAGAAGTGAGTTAATAGACTGAAAATGTTTCTAACCAGAGTCTGCATTCATCTACTCTTTCCAAGTGCTTGTAAATGGACCGTCCCATTAATATTGAAGGCTTCAGCCTTGTTCCAACATATTCTTTGCATAATTTTCACATAATAACCTGAGGTTAGCTCAAGCATTCGATGAAGGTTCTAGGACTCAGTCTGAGTCCAAAGTAAGACCTAGAATCACAGTACTAGGATGTCTGATGAATGCTGAAGAAGTCCTTTTACATCCTGTGGATATATCCAGGCAGTGCTGCACAACCAAGCCCTCTCTGCAATATGGGAACATCTGCTTGCATGCTGTCACAATGTGTTAATGTAAGTCAACAGAGACAATCCCTTTGGAATCAATGTGATTCTTCTTCTTGTCTCACACCCCTGTATGCTTCTGCCACACATTAATACTCTGGGGTAGGGGGAGGAGAGTGTGAGCAGGTCTGCCAAGCGCTTTGTGTGAGCAGAGAGTGTGACTTCAAATAAACAGTCTCTTGTGGCTCCGCATTGCAGGGGTTGACCCATAATAAAGGACTAACCAGCAGAGGTCATTTCGGGGGGATTGCGGGGGATCGCAGTTCCCCCGGGTGAGGTACAGGGGGGCAGGGCACATGATGAAGCCCCGCCCCCTGCTTCCGGCCGCCGGCCCTCATTCAGCCAGGAGGAGGCAGGAGAAGAGGGAGGGTAAATTGCTTCCTCCCTGCCTCTCCCCACCCCTGCCTGCCTGGGCCACGGAGGGCCTTCGCGGGGCTTCCTTGCACTCCCGCCAGCCTTGCAGGTCCACTGCCGGGCCCCTTATGGGGCTCGGCAGTGGAGCTGCAAGGCCGGCAGCCGGGACCGTTGGGAGCGGGGTGTGTGGCCTTATGGGGCTCGGCAGTGGAGCTGCAAGGCCGGCAGCCGGGACCGTTGGGAGCGGGGTGTGTGGCCTTATGACACACTTCCGGTGATGTCAGGGGATATGGCCTTATGACACACTTCTGGTGATGTCAGGGGGTGTGCCATATGCTAATGAGTTATGCTAATGAGTTCCCCTAGCTCTTTTTCTACGAAACGACCCCTGCTAACCAGGTTTCAAGTAAGCTTGTCCATCAATACTAATAGTTCTACTCTATTCTGCACTACTCATCTCGAGTACACCCACAAAGCCACCTTGGACTGAATCAGAACCTTTGTGCATCAAGGTCGGCATTGTCTACTCAGACTGGCAGCGGCTCTCCTGGGTCTTCCACATCTCCGGAAGTCTTCCACATCACCTACTACCTGATCCTTACCCAGAGATTGAACCTGGGACCTTCTCCCATCCAAATACTTGCCTTCTGACCTCACACTTCCTCTCACTCATACACACAAAGGAGGAGCACATTTTCTCTATCTTTGAACAATGGATGTAGGGGCACTCTTCCCTGCATCCACAGCCATCCTGGGTAGTTAGAATAGATTCTATCCCTGTCTCTCATCTATACCCTCTAGAATGGAGTTCCATAAAATAAAGAACTCTTATTAGCTTTAAATCTGACAACTGGCTCTATGTAACTTTGTAAGGCTGCTGGCACACTGAGGACCTAAGCTTTGCTGCGTGGAAAGAGTCACTCTGCTTCATTGATAGAGATTCCTGGCTGTCCAAAACCAGAGAATCCAACACCTATGACATAGATTAGTTTGAGAGAGAAAAACTGGCCCAAGGTCACCCCAGCAAGCTTGATGGCCAAGTGGGGACTTCAGCTCAGGTCTCCCAGATCTGTCAACCACTAGACCACACGGGGCCTCCTTTCTGCTGCAGTGTTATGGCAACAATGCCCATCTGGAACTAAAAACTATATATTTCATGCCTGCTGGCAAGACAGTGATTAGTCAGTCAAAAACTATCCTGCATCAGAATGATATGCTTTTTGTCCAAGAGGGTTAATAGCCCCGACTCCACCAGCTGACGGCTGCCAACTTGTGCCACGGAAGATCTGACAAAGCACCCTGCACCGTTGTGCTTTCAAATCGGCACAGCTTAATCTCTTATCATTTCCTTGGTCCGGTAATCGCAGTGTCTGGTGATGATAAAAAAAAACCCAGGAGAATTACAGAGACTCTAACTAAATTGCCCGATTAACCAATCGCTGCCTTGCAAGTGGGCGTGAAATAAATAGCTTTTAGCTAGAGATGGCAATTATTGCCATAACACTGAAGCAGAAAAAAGGGAGGACGTGATTGTGCTCCAAAGAGGTTTCAGAAACACTGAGCAATGCAGAAACAGTTGGCCTGCCTGCATGGAAGATGTTGTGCTTGGTTGTTTGGGGTTTTTTTTTTTTGTGTTGTTGTTTAATGGATGTTTGCAATGTCAAAGTTTCAAAAGCAGCTGTAACTGAGTTGCTTCAAGACAACTGGCGGAGATAGCCACTAGTTTTTGGGGGTTTTTTACATTATTAAGGGAAGACAGAGCTATCACTGGATATTGTTCAGGAGAAACCAAATGGAGCCTCCGTTACAAGTAGCAGAATATCTCTGATAGCTGAATTCTAAGGACAAAGTATAAGACATGGCTATTCCATCTGACCCTGCCTATGAACTCAAGGTATCTGGTCACTGTTGGAGAAAGAATGTTGGACTAATCAGGGGTTCCCAACATGGCGACCACCAACACCTTTCCTGGCATCCACCATGTGTTCTTAGAAAGTGGTGGAGCTAGATGGGACATTGGTCTGGCAGGGCTTCCGACTGGCCACTGGAGATCTGATTGGCTGGGCAGAATTTTTAAAACGTTGCTTTGACAGCAGCTGACACCACAGCCCAAGGCTCTCAACTGTGTTACTAGAGGTAAGCTGCATGTATGCCAAAAAAAAAATATGCTGAAAAAATATGTTCATTTAAAAAGGCAGCTTAAGTTTGAAATGTTGAAGTGTTAATATTAGAGGTTTACCTAACCTCAGGGCGGCTTACATAAAAGAATAAAAACGCAGAAGTAAGCAATTTAGACAATCCTAAAACCATATAAAACACTCCAACATTAAAAGGTGCTAGACATTATATAATACTAATATCATTAGGTTATTAGATGATGCCGGCAACCTTCAGTGGGTTATCCTAGTGGTTGGCCCATAGATCTAACCTTTGTTCAGCTGGCATAGGCTGTTTCTTCTGACTCCAGGGGACAGGGTTCTCTGCCATTCCAGCTACTGGGGGCGGCTCTTAGTTGAAAGCCTGGTGGAAGAGCTCTGTCTTGCAGGCCCTGCGGAACTGCATGAGGTCCCACAGGGCCCTGATCTCTTCTGGGATCTCATTCCACCAGAGCGGAGTTGCCACCGAGAAAGCCCTGGCCCTGGTTATAGCCAGCCTGGCATCCTTGAGACCGGGGAGAGCCCATCGATTTTGGGACCCTGATCAATGACTGGTCTAAGGACTGTAGAAATAAACTGAACTGAACTGGGACCCTGATCACAGTGGTCTCTGGGGAACATGTAGGGAATGTAGGTCCCTGACCATAAAGAGCTTTAAAGGTAAGAACCAGCACCTTGAAGTGAATTCGGTATGCTATTGGCAGCCAGTGCAACACTTTCAGTACAATGCTCTCACATTGGGAGGCCCATTAGAAGCCTGGCCGCAGCATTTTGCACTAGCTGTAGTTTCTGTATTTGGGACAAGAGCAGCCCCATGTAGAGAACATTACAGTAGTCCAGCCTCGAGGTGACCATCACATGGATCACTGTTGCCAAGTCACTGCGTTCAAGGAAAGGAGCCAACTGCCTGATCAGCCGAAGATGGTAAAAGGCAGACTTGGCAGTGGCTGCTACCTGGGCCTCCATGGTTAAGGAGGCATCCAAGAGCACTCCCAAGCTCCTAACCTCCGGCGTTGGCACCAACAGAGCCCCACTGAAGGCTGGGAGTGGGATCCCTACCCTCAGCCCCCACCAACTCAGACACAGGACCTCTGTCTTTGTCAGATTCAATTTCAGTCGGCTCAGCCTAAGTCATGCAGCCATGTCTTGTAACACCCAGTTCCGGTTTAGAGTCAGACAGGCCGCCAAACAACAGATAGAGCTGGGTGTCATCTGCATACTGGTAACAGTATAATACTGGGGTGCATATAGATATTAAATAGCATCGGGGACAGCACTGCCCCTTGAGGCACTCCACGATCCAGTGGGTGCCTTTGGGATAGCTGTTCCCCCAGCGCCACCCTTTGTCCCCATGGTAGTTTCCAGGTTTCACAATCGTGTCAACAGGGGCAGTCAGAGGATATGGGGTGCCCTAGGCAAGGGTGCTTAGGGCACCCTCCCAGGGAAGGAGGAAGGCAGTTGCCTGCCCTGCTCTCACACAAACACACACCTGTTCTATGGGAACCGGGTAGACGCTGCCCACCCTCCTTGCCCCATCAGTGAGGTGAGGCCCAGTGGTGGGGCTGGATCCACGCCTCCCCCCCATACCAAGGAGAAATGGGGGAAGATGCTGCCCATCCTCCTCATCGCTGGCAGCTGGTGCATGCCCTCCTCATCCCTTGCACCCTTTCATGTTGAAAAGGTTACCTCAGAGAGGTGAGATAGTGACGCATCAAAGACACTTACCGACAAATCCGTCACCTCCGTCGTGAATTCACTAGGCAGCCTTAGGCAACCCACTCTCGACTTCAGGCCTTTCATCTGCAATAATAGTACTGTCTGTCAATCTTGTAGGATTTCAAGATACCTGAGGTGCTTTGAATGTTCTATCTATATACTAATAGCGAAGTTGCCCCCGTGAGTGCGGATCGCTAAATCCACGCTCCGGGGGCACTTGGGGGGGAGGGGGAGGTTTGTGCACACGTGGGGCGGTCCCCACGTGTGCACAAAAATCCAAAAAGTTGAAAAAAATTTCGGGGGGATGTTTAAATCCCCCCGAAAGTGACAGAGCGTCCCCTGTGCATGCGCAGGGAACGCTCTGTAGCTGGCCTCGCCGCCTCCTCCTCCTCGGAGCCGGGCGGGCGGGGAGGACTGGCCTCGCCGCCGCTGAGCCTGGCAAAGGGGGGGGGAGGACCGGCCTCTCCGCCTCAGAGCCGGGGGGAGGACTGGCCTCGCCGCCGCCGCCTCGGGGAGATCGAGCGGGGGGGATGGAGGAGACGGCCCCGCGAGTATCGCGGGTCCCCCTCTTGTACATTACATAAATGCGAAGTACCATCATTAAAATGACCTGGAGGCCCAGGCTCATCAGATCTCAGAAGCTAAGCCGGGCTGACACTGGTTAGTACTTGGATGGGAGGCCACCAAGGAAGTCCAGGGTTGCCACGCAGAGGCAGGCAATGGCAAACCTTGTCTGGACATCTCTCACTTTGAAAACCCCACAGGGTTGCTGTAGGTTGGCTGCAACTTGACGGCCCTTTCCACCACCCCTACTACCATTATTGCCAGGTCCCTGCTGGGGGCTGGGGATTTTCCACACCCAGCTCCTGTTCCCTGCCAGCGCTCAGCTGCATGGCAGGAGGAAATGCCCAGGCAAAATGGGGGTGGGGGTGGGGTGTGTGATTGATATCCTTAGCATGATGATGGTTCAGCCTAGAAGTGATGTCATCGCACTGCCTGGTGCGCTATCATTTGCCCCAAGCTCTATGGTTAAACCACGGACTTTTGGACAAATGCTAGAGCTCCCCCTCAGCACAATGATGTTACTTCCAGGTTGTGCCAGAAGTGATGTCATTGCCCCAGGGATGCCAATCGCACCCGCTCACAATCCAGCAATCCCCACCTCCCACATCTCCCGCCATGCCTGGCAACCCTAGGCTAGCATCCTTTTGTGCTTGGATGACCACAATCCAACACAGACTTAAGCATGCTTGGTTAAATCAAACATCTGCTTTATTCTGTACTGAACTGCAGCCAAACACAGACCTGGGGTCATTTCTAACATGCACTTCCATACTTGGTTCAATGCCATTCACTTTCTGCCAACCTAGCCTGCCTCACAGGGTTGTTGTGAGGACAGAAAGGGACACGCCACTGGGGAGAAGAGGACACAAGACAGACATAATAAAAAAAACAGAACATAATTCTTTACAATGCTATTGAGCAGATGTTTAACACTTGCCGCTCTAATAGAAAAGAAGTTATTTCAGACTAATTAATTCTAAAGAGCACAGCTGCACGTGGTTGAAGGGTCAATTGCTCTGAAAGAGGCTATGTTCATAGTCCAGCTAAGACTGAATGGCAGATCTGCAGGGACAAGCCACAAGTGTGAATGAGGCAAGGAGCCTTTATGCATTAAAATGTAAAACAGCAGGTTAGCAAGACACTGGGCAGGAAGCATTAAAGCATTCTGCACATAACGCCTCCAATGGCAAATGTACGGGCAGGGCGGCTCAGAAAGTGCTAACAAAGTTACCCGCCAAAGGCTTGCCTTAGGCTTCATTATCCTTTCTGCATTAGATAGGATTGCCAGGCTTGACCTGGCAACCAGCAGGAGACCGGGTGGCATTGGGGGGGGGGGGGGAGCTGTCAGTGACCAAAGAAACCTGGAAGTGAAGTCACGCCTCTCTAGGAATCAGCAGAAACTCTCTTATACACACACACACACAATTTTATTTTTCTTCCACCAGTGGGAAGTGGCAGCTGGAGGGAGCCCTTGCCCCCTCTGGAGAACTGGCAACCCCATGAGGCTGAGCAAAGATGTATTAACTGGGTCTGGAGGACATCTGGGACCTGGTACAGTTCCGCAGGGCCTGCAAGACAGAGCTCTTCCGCCAGGCCTTTGAGGGGGAGCCGCCGCCGCCATTATTCCATCACTGAGATTCCAGCCATCTACCTCACTGGGGGAAAATTGGCTGCCAGTATGGGACGTCGTGCATCTTGGTCATTTTATGTAAATTATTAGAGCACCAAATTTTATTATGTAGGTAATATTGTTTTACTGTCGTTTTACTGTCTGCACGGTGTACTGTTTTATATTTTAATCTCGGCATGGCTGTCTGTTAGCCGCCCTGAGCCGCTGGGTAGGGCGGGATACAAGTCCCAAATAAAAAAATAAAATAAAATAAATAAAAATCTTGGTTCCCTGTTTTCTTTCTTTCTTTCTTTCTTTCTTCCTTCCTTCCTTCCTTCCTTCCTTCCTTCCCTTCCCTTCCCTTCCCTTCCCTTCCCTTCCCTTCCCTTCCTTTCCTTCTTTCGTGAGTACTTTGTGTGTGCCTGTGTGCCTGGAAGTCATGGTGACTTCTGGCAACCCCTAGTGGGGCTAGGATGTTTCAGAGAGCTGGCTTGCTATTGCCTGCCTCTGTGTCCTGGCCCTGGTATTCCTTGGAGGTCTGCCTTCCAGGTACTTGCCAGGGTCGGCCCTGCTTCGCTTCCAAGATCTGACGAGATCAGGCTTGCCTGGACTATCCATGCCCCGGGCATGGTTCCCTGTTTTCATTGCATCTCTTTGTGGGAAGTGGGGAGCTGAGCCACGACCATTGCTCCAGCTAACACCTTACGGCCTCAGGCCTCACAACGGAGCGCGAGAGCTTTCACGTTCACTAGAACTCTTTGTCAATCTGGGTGTTCAGTACCAAATGCAAAAACAAAAATAAAAATCTGGGGAGAAGAGAAGCTGTCTATGGCAAAAGAGGCAGAAAGGGCATTTTAAAATGGACAACAAAAGCTGCAATCCTCGGAACACTTTCCTGGCAGCGAGCCTCATTGAATAAAACGGGCCTTCCTTCCAAGCAGACCTGCTTATTATGGTTGCTCCCCAAATGTGCCGTTCCAGGACACAAAATGTGCACTTCCAAAACTCGAGACGTGGAAAAGATGTATGATGTCAGCTTGAATATGACACTCCTCTGCTTTGGTGCTGTCAAATTCCCAGTGCTGAGGATTTTCTCCCTCCCTATATAGGCTTCTAAATGTCACGGCAATGTGCCTCTAAGCACCAAAGGAATAAACAGAAAAGGGAGCGGTTCGCGTTACTGAGGGACGGAGAGACTGTGTTAGGACATTTTAGGACACGTACGTGTAGAATGGAATCACACAGCACAGCGACAGCTGATACAGGAAGAGAACAACAGAAGGGATTCGCGGGTGTATTTTGAGCACTGTGTGTGTGAAAATACCCTGAGTCATCCATGCAGTATTAAAAGACGCCTCATCCAAACTGAAATACGTTACCCACTAGCTCTTTCAGGCTTTTGAGCAAAGCAGGACAGACACATGCTGAGTATTTGTGCTGCGGCACCTTGGAAAGAAACTGGCTACGTGTACAAGCAGCTTCTCCAAAGTAACCACAGATTAAAGGTGGCCAGCATATAGGAATTGTGCTAGCCCAGCTGTGCCCCCTGCTGCCCTGGCACTTCCATGTATACTACGTTCTGGAGAGTCATTAAATAAGCCCTTCTTTAGCCCATGCCTCCCAATTTAAGAGAGGGTAGGTCCCTGTCAATATTTGCTTCCCATTGGCTGTTGTCCATGACCTGACCCCAGTGCCAGACCGAGGAGAGTTCAGAGCACCCAGAATAGATAAGATACTGCTCGTTGATTGGCCCAACCCAGAATCAGGAGATAGTTCATTATTCTCCATTTGATAGCTCCATGGGGGCATGACCCGCCCCTCACTGTCCTTGACTAGCTCTGTGAAGGTACCTTTCTTTGCATACCTTAATCCATACAGCCAAGGCTACGCTGCTTTGAGATGTGGCACTGAAATCATAGCCTGCCCCCTGCTGGCTATGGCTGAGATTCTCCAGAATTCACCAGGTCTCCTCCCTTCCTCTGATCATTCCATTCCCCTTCTTTCCTTGGCATGCTTTGAGCTGAATACTGGCACGCCATGATTCCTCGCTTATAGCCCTGCCAAAAAAAAAGGATTCAATCAGCAGCTACATAAAGCATTATCCAGAAAATAATTCTGCTCCCTGCCAATAAAAGATTGACCTTTATATAACACATAGACATTCTTAAGCGTTATCTGCATTGCAAACATGCATTATTTTATACCACTGTAATTGTTATGGCTTCCCACAAAGAATTCAGGGGGCTGTAGTCTGGTGAAGTGCTGAGAGCTGCTTTCCCCCCCAGCCTCCTCATCTCAGAACTCCAATTCCCAGAGACCTGTTGGAAGAGGAAATGACTGTTGAGACAATTCTAGTCTGTAGTTCAGGTGTGCACTAGGGTTGTTTTCTCACTGGATAATGCATGAGTTCAATGAAAAAATACAGCCTGGACAGTACCACTGTTGAGTGGGGTCTAGCTGTCCGGGACTTGAACTGTCTCCTTTCCTGCTTTTCCAATTTCTGATTCCTGTGGATAATTTCTGCACTGACCCAATCTCATCTGCCAGCCTTAAACTATGCCCTCCCTGTCTGAGCAACAGCACTGGCCAGTTTGGAAATGGGAGAGCTGGCTATTACTGTGGAGGGAAAACTTGGGCGTCTATCCCCCTTTTGGGTCTCTGCAGCTCTGCAAAGCCTTTCCTTGATTCTCATGCTGCTTGAGGGCTTCTTGACATGGGGGGGCCTTGTACTTCAGTCCCTGCCTGTCTTTGCTGTGTATGCAAGCAAAGCCTTAGATCCTACCTAGTCGGAGGCAGGCATAGCCTCAGTGAATGAGAGAACTTCTGTGCGTATGTAGAATCAGAATACTTTATCAACGTGAATGAAACAGTGCAATGATTGGAAGAAAAATGGAAATGTGCATGCCAATTAGAAGTTCTTCTTTAGTGGGAAAACAGGCTCACCATTCTGGTTGGACAAGATCCCTGTTTTTGTTGTTGTTGTTCAGTCACACAGTCGAGTCAACTGAGTTACCCTTTTCCCTCACTGCTGCTGCCCAGTAAGATAATGTCAAAGAGCGAGGTGTCACTATTTGGCTTTTGGCTTATTCTGTTATATTCTATTGGTTGTATTACAGTTTTTTTCATATTAAATAAAGTGTTTGGGGGGGGGAATTAAATACTGAGGTGTCAGAGTAACTGTCAGATGTCTCTGACTGTTCTTGAATGTTGAAAGAATTCTGTTTGGATTCAGAATACTTACTAAATTTAAAATGGATGTTGAAACTAGCACATTTGAGGGAGGTGTTCAGTCATCCATTTACTGTAGGAATATTTTTAATATGGGGACCATTTAAAATCATACCCCCCCCCCATCTGCAGTCAGAAGCAGAAAAAACAACTATACCACCCCAGGATTGTGATACCATTTTGCTTTCCATCTAAACAAGGCCTCACTTCTAATTTCATGACTCTCAGATAACAGATCAACAAGGTCTTGCTCGGCGCAGAAAGCAAATCCATCACGAGTCCCTATGCAAGGGGTCCTATATCACCTGGGACTGTCCCATGATTGCCATTGCCAGCTACACAGTCCTAATTTAGCTAGACAAGAAGGAGTTACCACAAATGTTGAAGTCCAGAGCATTATGCTACAGGCCACCTCCACTAGGAAGTCTGCTTGAAGAAGTGTTTGGACAGTATAGCAGTATAATCCCCATTCTGTTGCTGGAGCTCTATGCAAATTGCACTGAATTGACTGGTTACTGTCCTTTATTATGATTAATGCAGCAATCTCATAGTGCCCTCTGCTGGACATCTTCTGTAGAGTCAATAACTATTTAGAAAGGATACTAGTCACTCAATAATATCAAGTATTATACTGTTAACCCTAACATGCTCCTAAATTGTATTTAGGCTGTTTAAAATTAGTTTTACTATAGGCATTACTGAGATGCTGCTGTTATTCTTCACTGAACAGCCCTTTGTAAAGTGTCACTGGTGAATGACAGAAAAGGGTCTTTCTAAGCACAATTGAAGTGCACTTGAGGACAGAAAGTAAGTACTGGAAGTATCTAGAATGGGCAGCTTCTCTCCTCATAGATGCTGATGAGGGGCACCTCTAAGATGGGGGGAGGGATCAAGAACGGCTATGAATCCCCAGTATTTTCATCAAATTTCTGGTAGGGCAACGGCCCCTTCCATCCTGAGTTCCCCAGAAAACGTATTGTCAAGAAGGATGTTTCTCAACAAAGACAGAGGTGAGTCCTCTGACTGACAGATACGATCACCTGCCATTCCCTCTCAGAACTCGTTGTCTTGATTCAATACACTTTGGCAATACGGCAAGAGGAGTTTAAAAAGTAAAGAAATGATGTTCATCCCTTTGGCACTTGATGGAGCCATGATTTCCTTTACAAGCCACCTTATCATTTGAGAAACACCAGGTTTCCCCCCTTTGTGAATAAATACGACTTATCTAAGGCACCGTCTCATCAAAATTCTTTCAAATTTCCTAAATATATAAACGTCCCAGTTAAGTAAATGGGACAAATCTAAATGTACATTTCACTTACTTCCTCATTGGATAGAATGAGACTATTGAATTTTAGTGGGTCATACCCTAACTGACTGAAATCTAGAATCTGAGAGTGGAGGGGGAAATAATACTAGGAGCTTTGTGCTCAGCTAAGCTAGTGTCAGGGCAATTTAGTGTTTGCTGACAGGAACACATACTCTTGTGCAGAAAGAAGAAAGGTCATCCCAGTTGATCACTTATCACCTGAGCGCTGCTTATAAAAAGACAAAGCAGTCACAGGCATTAACATGTTGGCACATCCGCAAAGGCTGGGAGGCATTTTACAAGAGTTACAGCCGTCCAAGGAGAAGTAACTTCTTATGTGACAAATGCACAGAGACAGACGGAATTTTCCCTAAGGGTTTCGCTGCAGCACAAGTGTTAAGTCGTAGTTCAAGCCTTGGAAATTACCAGGGACCTAACAAGCAAACCTGAGCCAGAATCAGGTAGGCAAAACGGTAAAGACCATTCTTTAAAAAGTATTACTTAATGAATTGTTTCATTTAGTGGCCTTCAACCTCTTCTGACTTAGGCCCCGCTAAGCAGGAAGCATTTGAGAGGAAGTCATGTGACATCAGACTCTTGTGACAGAAAGAGGGAGAGCCAGTGTTATGACCTCATTGGTGTCAAAGCCAGGACCTTGGGCAGCAGATCAGAAAGAGGAACAAGAAACGCAAACAAGGCACCAGGAGGTATAAGGGTTAGGACCATGGATAGAACCTCTCCACCACTGAGTAACCTCGCCTCCTTGTCCTGCTGCTCTTCTCAGCATGCATTCAGAGAGTCAGGAAGTATGGCACCCTTGAGCTCTCAATGTAGCTGTGTCTTCCAAATGTCAGCCAAAAAAAAAGGTTCTGTAGGAGCTTGTGACCCAGCAGGAGCAAATCCACAACCCATCTAAGGGTCCCTGCCTGTTGGGTTTCAATAATTTTGGGCACACAAAGGTTTCATTATGTGGTGTTTCTCATTCAGTTGTCAAGGTATCCTGAATCAGAAACTTTACTAAAAGGTAGCTTGACTACTGCTGTTGATGCACAGCTGACCAGAAGAAGAAGTGGGTTTTCATACCCCGCTTTTCTCTAGCCTAAGGAGTCTCAGTTTACAATTTCCCTCCCTTCTTTCCCCCACAACAGGCAGGTAGGTGGGGCTGAGAGAGTTCTGAGAGAACTGAGAGAGTTCTGAGAGGAGTCACCCAGCTGGCTTCATGTGGAGGAGGAGGGAATCAAACCTGCCTCTCCAGATTAGAGTCCGCCACTCTTCCCCACCACACCACGTTGAATATTGCTAGGAGGAACACACTGTGAATTTACCCAAGATTATGGTGGCCAGAAAGTCTGCCATTGCGCTGTGTTAATTGACAGGTTGCCAAAACACTCCCCAGAGTCACACTTAGAACTTCAATGGCAGATGTACAAGGTTTGTTGGCAGATAAATCAATTAGGAAATGGTTCCCTGGAGGAATGATTTTTTTAAGGGAAGACAATATAGTACCAAATATTATCGGTGTGAATCGAACATTTCAGAGCTTTTCTTTATCACTGGAGAAGTTTTGTGAAGCTTGCACATGAGTAGTTGCAGATCCAATAAAAGGCAGCATCCCCCCTGATTCGGGAGCAATTCTAACTGATTCAGCACAAAAATATATATATTTAGGTCTTCCACTTTACAAGAGGCTGAGGAACAGGCCTGCAGTGCAAGAATAGGATTTAGAGTGGTTTGAGCTGTTAACTGGACAGTAGATAATCCTGGTTGCATAACAGCTTTAGGAAATCCTGTATTCTAATTGGTCGAAACATTTTATTCTAAAGCTTAGTCCCAAAGCATCAGCTGCAGCCTGTTTGTTTATTGGGGCAAGCCACCAAGAACAGAAGCAACCCTCCAGGAATATTAGCATGGGAACATCTAGGATGTCTGTGAATAGCTTTGATATTTCCCCTTAGGGTGGAAGGTAATATGTGGACAGAAATTATTTTACTGATTACACAAAAAGTATAAACACTGTTCTTCTGTGAGCCAGTGTGAGGTAACAGAATACCAGACTAGAACTGCAGAGACCCCAGTTCAAATCCCCATTCTGCCATGTAGCTCATGGGGGGACGACTGTGGGCCAGACACACGCTCTCAGCCTAACCTCTTTCACAAGATTGTTGTGAAAATAAAATGGAGAGATCTTTGTATGCCAGGAGCAACTTGAAGGATGGTGGGATAAGGATGGCGTAACTTCTGCTCTATCGCCCCCTATGGGCTGTGTTGGGTGCTCTATCGCCCCCTATGGGCTGTTTTGGGTAATAGTTTTCTGTGTAACAGTAAGCAATCATGCCTTCGGGCCTTTGACACTACTGACTAGCCAATAGAATTGCTTGAAGAAAAGAACTTAAGCTAATAATAATTCCATTTTTAGCTGCTAACAAAATATACACATAAGGGTTGAAGTGGGCCTCCAGGTGTGGTACACAAGGGGGGGGGGACACCTGAAGTGACAAAGCAGAATCAACACAAACTGGAGATGTCCCCTCTGTGTGAGTAGAAACCTTCTCACTTGCACAATGACACCTTTTGATCCAAGACTTGATCCAGACTAAACTTTCCGTCAGCTGAAAGGAGCCATCCTGTCTCCCTCCCACCCACTGGAGTCTGGTGATTTCCATGCAATGCTACTCCAGAGGGATAGGAGACTCTACGGAATCACGTAGGGGGGGGGTCCTGCAGCAGGAAGGGGGAAATCAGTGGAAATTGCCAAGTTAGCCTGGACCTAACCCTAAGCCAGTATGTGTGTGAAACACTCAAGGAAAAACACTCCTGGAGGGGCTTTTTTATCATCTTCTGGGCATGGAACATGGGTCACTGGAGGTGTGGGGGGGAGGTATTTGTGAACTTCCTGCATTGTGCAGGGGGTTGGACTAGATGACGCTTCCAAATCTATGATTATACACACACACCATTTATATAAGCTTCAAGTGTTCATACCACTTCGCATCTGTTAGAAGCCCGGGTAACTACTAAAAGCACACTCCTTTCAGGTAAGTCCATCATATTTCCTACCACGGAGCACTCTGGGAGTTAAGGCTGAGAGAACTGTGCTTTGACTAATGGCACAATCCCATTCATTATTTTTAAAATGTTTATTTTAAAAATGTACACCCCAAGGCAGCGTACCAAGTTTTATGAAACAAAAGGAAAATAATAATACTCAAAATATGAGAAAATTTTAAAATACAGAGGGAGAGCACTAGCCACAGCCCCCTCCAAAGTAAACATATCAACCACCTGTCAAGCATACTGGGCCTTGTCAGGTCGACCCACACAAATTCTCTGCCATATGGCTCTGCATATGTCTAGCTGAAGGCTTATCCACCAACCAACCAACCAGCCTGCTCTCCTTGACAGATAATTCTCCTCACCCTGCTCTCACTAGAGGGCAACCAAATCCACAAACTAGGCATTATACCTAAACAAAAGGGAAACAGGAGGTAACTCCAGATGGGTAGCAGACTTTCCTACCCCTTCCAGAAATTAATTACTTCGGTATATCTCTCAAACTTCCTACTGTTATCTGCTTATCTTGTTTCATCCTGTAACTAAGTTTTACTAGGCCTGTCAAACAACAGTTGGGAGTGTCTCGCTCATACTGAGCAAACTGATCACCCTTTGGACTGAATCTTGTTTCCAACTAACCTTTCTTTGTTATGTCCCCTCCCTTTTCTGTTGTGTATATAAATCAGCCTAATGGGTTTACACTCCAGTGCATCTGATGTCACAGAGCTCTTATTCACCAGAGTTTATGCTGAAATAAATGTTGTTAGTTTGTAGGCTGATGGAAGGTCAAGGTAGGGCATTTGTTCCATCCCAAAGGGATTGTAAGGCCTCCCACATAGGGAAGCCAGCCTCCAGGTGGGACCTGGGGCCCCCCCAGAAGCACATGAGATCATAGGCCTCTCCCTCACAAAGTCTTTGCCAAGCAATCTCAGCAACAGTGGTTATTAGAAGCAGGGTTTCTTCTTCTTCTGCAGTTCACAGCTCTTAAAATGGACCCAGATGCTCTTCTTCTTCTTCGGAGAGCCAGTTTGGTGTAGTGGTTAAGTGTGCGGACTCTAATCTGGGAGAACCGGGTTTGATTCCCCATTCCTCCACTTGCACCTGCTGATGTGACCTTGGGTCAGTCACCAGCTCTGGCACAGCTGTCCTTGAAAAAGAGCAGTTTGTGTCAGAGCTCTCTCAGCCCCACCCCACCTCACAGGGTGTCTGTTGTGGGGAGGGGAAGGGAAAGGAGTTTGTAAGCCGCTCTGAGACACCTTTGGGTAGTGAAGGGCGCGGTATAAATCCAGTCTCTTCTCTTCTCTCTTCTTCTTGCTCTCCATGGTGCTGCCAGAGGATGGGGGGGGCAACACATAGAAAAATCCCCCCCATGCTCATATGCTGCTGCCATAACTCGTGTTTCTTTTATGAATATGGTATCAGAAGTCAGTGCTTGCACACACTTAAACCTGTGCAAGGATGGAGGGTTAATTGTGCCTCAGTTCCCTCAGGCAACCTAAGGAGCTCCAAAGACCAAATTCCTCCTCTCCCTGGTGGGCTCAGCATCTCTCCCTCCAAAGGAACCACAGAGGGCACCAGGATCTGCAGTGAATGTTGAGGGGTCTTCGTCCTCTTGTCCCTTCCCCCTCTTCTTCTTCTTCACAGGCAGAGAGAGAAGGCCTGAGGGGATCCTCTAGATGGGAGGAGACCCTTGAAGCATGCTGGAAGATCTCCCCCTTTTAAGAAAAGCCTTTCCATACAGGAAAGGTACCACTCCAGTGGGAAGGTAACAGCATTCCGTGCGCCTTGGTGTTTAGTCATGCCGGCCACATGACCACGGAAATGTCTTCGGACAGCGCTGGCTCTTCGGCTTTGAAACGGAGATGAGCACCGCAACCCTAGAGTCGGATTCGACTGGCTTTCGAGCAAGGGAACCTTTACCTTTACAGCTGCATCATGAGATGTCCCTGAAGCAGCAGTTCTTCTGCAGGACTCCACAGTTGTACAAACTGGAACAGAGAGGCTCTTAGCAGCTGTCTAAAGAGGCAGCTCCAGAGAACCTCTTTTTGATCTCTTCTCCCCTCCCCACACAAGATTTTCATACATGGATCCCTATTTACAGAGATATTACAGAAATGCTATAAATCCCTGCTATTTTCTTCAGCAGAAACTCTCCCTGAGGCAGTTATCCCTGGAACTTCCTCTGAATCCTTGGAGAGTGCAGAAGTCCTAATTATTAATATTGCTGATCAACACTTCTAAAGCAAAGGAAGCTGAATGCTTTGGCTGCCATTTCTCTCTGTAATTTGCGGATGCAGTTTGCATTCTGGTGACAGGACAACCAGCATGGGCTTCTTGCTCCCTCTCAGCCTAACCACACAGGGTTGTTGTTGCTGTATGAAGAAGAGGAGATTGGATTTAATACCCCACGCTTCACTTGAAGTCTCCAAGTGGCTTTTGGAGTCTCCGAGTGGCTTACAATCGCCTTCCTCTCCCCACAACAGACACCCTGTGAGGTAGGTGGGGCTGAGAGAGCTCTGAGAGAGCTGTGACTGACCCAAGGTCACCCAGCAGGTGTGTGTGCAGGAGTGGGGAATCAAACCCAGTTCTCCAGATTAGAGTCTGCTGCTCTTAACCACTACACCAGGATAAAATGGAAGAAGGGAAATCATGTTGTAAGCCACTTTGGCTGCACTGGAGAGAAAAGTGGGCTCTGAGTATCTAAGTAAATAAAACCAACATATGAGAACTGCAGGTATGGGATAACTTTCTCTTTCTTGTGTCAGGGAAAAGAACCCTCCTATATCATTACAGAGATTGGGGGGGGGGACTGATGGAGGATGACAGCAGTTGAGCATGCCCATGTATTCTTTTTCAGATTGGGAATTTAGACACTGAGATCAACAGGAATTAATTTTAGATCTATATTTCCATGTTGAAATTTTTATATAATGCCAGCTTTATTTTTGCATTTGCTTTCAGAGTTATAAATAAAAGCCACTAAAACTGTCTGCATGCTTTGCTAGTACATATTTCTGGCACTGAACATTAACATAACCCACATCTGAGCCTCTGAGGACTGTCATATGGTCACACACGCACACAAAACCTTGAGAGGGATGTAGAGATGTGGCAGATGTGGTACAAGTGACTGCTAGCTGGCCATTTTGGAAGAGAGGAGTATAGGGCACTGGCTAGCCACGCCCCACTCTTTTCTGAAAGTGCCCACTGACAAAGCTGTACAGTAGTGGCAGGCACCTATATAGCTCCTTTGCTATCACACACATGCCTCATGAGGGGTGTAGCATCTAATTCTAACCATGCTTGCTCAGAAACAGTTTCCGTTGTTTTCATGGGTATTTCCTGTTCTAAGTGCTGCTTTCCCCCAAGTAACCTTGTGTAGAACTGCAAGCTGGATCCAGTAAATATTTAGTCAGAAGTAAGCACATGAAATTCAACAAGGCTTGCTCTCTCCGAAGAATGCATCGGTCTCCAACCTTAGCTGTATCCTACGCTTTCACACATGATGGCCGTAACAGCACGCTTGGAGCCCTGCCCTGGATGTAGCTGTCCTACTCGGAATAGGGATGCCAACCTCCAGGTGGGATCTGGGGATGGATCCCCGGAATTACAGGTCATCTCCAGACTACAGAGATCAATTCCCCTGGAAAAAATGGACGCCTTGGAGGGTGGACTCTGCGGCATTGTGCCCCACTGAAGTCCTTGTCCTCCCCAGGCTCACAAGAAACATAAGAGATGCCAATGTTGGATCAGGCCAAAGGCCCATCCAGCCCAACACTCTGTATCACACAGTGGCCAGAAATACCAGGTGCCATCAGGAGGTCCACCAGTGGGGCCAGGACATTAGAAGCCCTCCCACTGTTGACCCCCCCACACACACACCAGGCTCCATCCCCAAATCTCCAGTTTACCAACCTAAAGCTGG
The DNA here is from genome assembly GCF_001447785.1 of Gekko japonicus. Lineage (NCBI taxonomy): Eukaryota > Metazoa > Chordata > Lepidosauria > Squamata > Gekkonidae > Gekko > Gekko japonicus. Next base: position 393,915 of record NW_015168067.1, read on the forward strand.
CAACCCTACCACCCATTCCCTGCTGGTGACGGAGAGTAGAGGGGAGGAACCTGGCAACTCTGACTCAGAAACCCCACTGGCACTGATGGTTTTGGGAGCGAAGCCTGAGGTGAGCAGAGCTTGGGGAGGGGAGAGGCTTCAATGGGGTATAAATGCCATAGAGTCCACCTTCCAAAGTGGCTGTTTTCTGCAGATGAACTGATCTCTGTCACCGGGCGATCAGTTGTAATCCCAGACGATCTCCGTACCCACTGGTCTACTCATAAGAAGGGCCTGGTCTGACTCTTGAGCAATGCTCCCTCTAAGCTGTGTAGTCTTGTGAGAAAAAAATTCTGCTTTGTGAGCGACTGGCATTAAAGTCGTGAGCGAGCAATTTGGCTACTGCATAGATTAGTTTGCTCTGGAGCCATCCTTCCTGAGCTAAGACAAGAATGTGTGAGCCGGAGGCTAAAAAACTGTGAGCTAGCTCACACGGACTCAGCTTAGAGGGAACACTGCTCTTGAGCAACTGTGCATAAGATCGCCACCTTTATTGGGTGCAATGCACATGGAAGCCAGTGGGATTTACTCAGCTGCACAATTTCAAACACCTGTGCTACTCACAGAGGGTTGCCATCTCCAGGCTGGAAAATTCTTGGAGATTCTAGGGAAACTGTTGCCTTGAGATCAGCTGTAATTCTGGGAAAGCACCCCACCTGGAGGTTGGGAAGCCCAATTCTAAGTAAGCTCCCCACCCCCAAATATGCATTCTTCATTCAGGACTACTGCTTAACCAGAGGCAAAGAGAAATCAGCACCGCCTCCTTTTTAACCAACGAAGCTGGATGGAGTCCAGATAATTGGCCAGGTGGGAGGGGGCAGGGTCAAAGCCTAACTGCAAATGAAACAACTGCGGCTGGTGCTCTCTGGGGCAGCTCGTGAACGTAGTTAGTGTCTTGACCACTCTGTGTGATAATCGTTAACACATTTTACATTCTATCTGAAACCTGTTTATTAAAACCCTGCAAGAAAATCCCACTGGGTGACCATGTTGCAGGAAAACAACAACAACAACAACAAAACCTACACAAAGTCAGGTGGGGTGGCCGTCTTGGTCTGTAGCAGCAGAACAAAGCTTGAGCCCAGTAGCACCTTTAAGACCAACAAAGTTTTATTAGGGTATACGCTTTCATGTGCCAGCCCACTTCTTCTGTTATCTGAAGAAGTGTGCTTGCACAGGAAAGCTTATACGCTGAATAAAACTTTGTTGGCCTTAAAAACCTAAACAAATAAGCCTCACAACAACTTTAAAAGTTTTAATTTGAGTGGGGGGTGGTTAAGATATTTATATCCCACTCTGTGGCGGGGGGGGGGGGGGGGATAGGCTGGTATTAATGCCACAGTTCCAAATGGATCGCCGCATTTAGTCTGCAGCAACAAAATACAGGATTCCGTGCGCCTTGGTTTTTAGTCATGCCGGCCACATGACCACGGAAACGTCTTCGGACAGCGCGGGCTCTTCGGCTTTGAAACGGAGATGAGCACCGCAACCCTAGAGTCGGACTCGACTGGCTTTCGAGCAAGGGAAACCTTTACCTTTACCTAACAAAATACAACAACAGCCCAACGGCCCTTACGAGACCAACCACCTTTTTGTTGTGCATCAACGGTACCGTCCGCTCCCGGCCACGAGACCGCAGGCTTACTCCAGCCGCAGAGCCGCCGTAGCCAGCCTGGACCACTGCGACGCGCGCGCGCGCGCGCACGGGAGGGGGTGTTCTTGGAGGGTGGGCGTGGCTTCCTGACGCACGCTCGCGGTCTCTTCGGGCCGCCCCCGCCGCGGCTGAGTGGCTGGGGCGGCGCCTCCTAAGCATTAACCGTTAGGCGGACGGAGTGGGCGCGGTGCTCCGTCCTGTCCGTTGTGGCCTCCTGCGGGAGCGCGCGTGCACGCTCGCGCCTCGCCCTCCTTCTTCTCTCTCTTTGTGTCCTTACCTGTCTCGGGCCGGTCTCGTCATGGAAGCGCAGAAAGTAAGTCGGGCGGTGAAGGGAATGGCGGGGGAGGATGGGGGAGGCTGCGGTGCGCCCCAGTCTTTGTGGGAGCTCTTTTCTCTCGGGGCGGAGGAATAAAGAGGGAAAGGTGAGAGTCCCGAGAGAGAGGCGAAGGAGTCGGGCCGAAGCCGTCTCCGAGGGCACGGCTGAAGAAGACTGTCGCTGTGGGAGAGCCGTGTCTGCTTTTGTGGCCCTCTTTTCGGGGGGGACGGACTGTTACTAATTCCAGAATCTCTTGTTTTAGGGAGGGCCCCCCAGAAGGCTGGGAGCCCCCCTGGGGAGCGGCGAGAGAGACCCATAGAGCTTCTGGGGGGGCACCTTTGAGCGCTTCATTGTGGCCTTTGAGTTGCTGGTGTGGTGCTCGCGGCGGGGCGGGGCTGCTGCACAACACACAGGAATCTGTTTTATACGAAGTCGGGCCTTTGCTCAGTGTTCAGTACGCATAAAGCTGCCTGGTACCCAGTCAGACTGGCCAGCCAGCATCATTCATTTATTAAGATTTGTGCCCTCCCTGCAAGTGGGCTCAGGGCGGGTGACAGCAATGGAAATACAAAATAATCAAAACAATTTAACAATAAATAGATAAAGCAGTTAAAATAGCAGGTAATACAGTACTAGAAAATATGTTAGGTTCTAGCCATACTGAATGATTAAAAACAACCAGGCCATAGAACCAGGAGTGGTGATAGATCTCCTTAAAGGTGTTCCAAATCCAATTGGGTGAGTGGGGAGCCCAGCAAGGGAGGCCAAATGATTGGGTGTCTGCCACCTCAACCGAAGACCTGGTGGAACAGCTTTGCTTTGCAGGCCCTGTGAAACTGCATTTTAGGATATTAGTTGATACCGCATCCCAAGGAGAGCTATTTCTGCTTCATATCACCTGTTACCTGGCCTTTTTCAACCTGAGACCCGCTGCCTACAAAGCAAATGTTTAGCCACAGCCCCTCCCTTTAGGAGCACCTGAAGTTGCCTTGTGCCAAGTCAATTGGTTTCTCAAGGCATTCTTGTGTGCTCTGGCTATCAGTTGCTTTCCAGGGTTTCAGACAGAGGTTTTTCACATCACCTGCTACCTGGGACCTTCTGTGGGCAAGTAGACGCTGTACTGTGGACCTACAGTCTCCAGTGTCCTCTGGCTGGCAGCTGGTTGGCAAAGCCTCTCTGATAGAGTTTTTCCTCATCTCTGAGCAGCTGAACCATGGGACCTTTTGCATGCAAAGCAGATGGTCTGCTGTTGAGTCATTGTCTCTATCGTATTGTGTCCTAAGCAAATTGTGACTAGTGTGCTGCCCCAAACAATGACAAGCCAGGGTTTGCAAACCAGGGTTTTGAGGCAATGCTAACTATAGTTTATGTATTTGGATGTCACAGAAAACAAGGGAAGGGAAGATGAGCACATGAACTTATACTGAGTCATGCCGTTGCCTCCTCTGACTGGTGATTACTTTCTTTTGTCTCAGCAAAAGGTATTTCACATCAGCTACTATCTGATCTGTTAACTGAAGGGATTAAACCTGGGACCTTCTGCATGCAAAGTAGATGCTCTGCCAATGAACCATGCACCCGTCCCCAAGAATCTGCCCTTCTCTGGTGTTTCTTTGGTTTGTTGGCTCTATAGGTAGTACCTCCTTTCCTTTGGCGTACAATGGGAGTTCTGTTGTCACTGGGACTAAGGTTGCCATCTCCACCTTGGAGAATTTCTGGAGATTTGTGGGCAGACCCTGTGGAGTTTGGAGAGGGGAGGGGCCTCAGCAGGGATTATGTCATATAGTCCACCCTCTGAAACTGCCATTTTTCTAGGGGAACGGATCCTTTTTTAGTCTGCAGAACAGCTGTGATTCTGAGAGAACTCTAACCCCCCCCCCACCTGATGTTGTCAACCCTACCTGGGATTGGCCTTGACTCTAGTGAAATGGGGTCAGAAGCTCTGTGTATTAAACATTGGAGTAATACTCTTGTAGGTGACAATCTCTAGGAAGTTCAAATGTATATTAAATCTCACTTTCGCATACTGAGCATAGCTGTTTTTGTATAAAGGCCTTTAGTAGTTGGAGAGATGGTGTGGGGGCTTCTGGAGTAGAGAAGGGAAAGGCATGAGCCAGTATGTATTTCCTTGGTTTTAGTAGATTCGGGTGGGGTAGCTGTGCTAGTCTGAAGTAGCAGAACGAAGTTTGAGTCCAGTGGCACCTTTAAGACCAACAAAGTTTTATTGACGGTATAAGCTTTCATGTGCAAACACACTTGTAGGGTTGAATTATTTTTGTTATGTTCTTGGTTACTTTGAGTACACATCAAAAGGTGGAGTACAAATATTCTCTATAATTTGAAGTGTTTTTTCTACTGTATGGTTTAAAGTATTGTGTTGTGAAAGACCTAGTTTGGATTTCATTGCATGCTTTGAGGTTTTATTGTGGTATGAAAACCATTGTTCCTATATACACCAGCAAGTTCATGAGAAGACTAATGTACATTTTGTAGTAAGCAAAACAAGCCATTAATATTTCTAACCTGTAAAAGGAGAATTGAAAGATCATTCAGGTTCTGAGAGACTAAATTTTAGCTGTCTCCAAGAGGAGTGAAAAGTGGTGTATGGGGTGGTGGTGGGAGAATAGTTAAGCAGTTCGAGACCTGAGTGCTGCATGACGGAGTGAGGTCCTGTCTCTGGTCCCAGCTCCTGCCAGCCTAGCAGTTTGAATGCAAGACATTGCAAGTAGATAAATAGGTACCACTTCGGTGGGAAGGTAACAGTGTTCCATGTGCCTTGGCGTTTAGTCATGCCCACGGAAATGTCCTTGGACAGTGCTGGCTCTTCGTCTTGGAAATGGAGATGAGCACCGCATCCCTAGAGTCTGATTCGACTGGCTTTCGAGCAAGGGAAACCTTGACCTTTACCTTACTGCTGCTAATGGTCTCACCTCACTGCTTCCTGCCATACTGCCAGTCCACCAGCTAAGATCTTTCTCACAAGCCCGGCTCTCTGTGTCCTCACCTTCAAAAGAAAGGCATGAGGTAATCAGCACTTCAGTCAGTGGTGAAAAATTCAGAGACCGGGCTTTTTCAGTAGGGGAACCTCACCTGTGAAATGCCCTTCCTGTTGAGGCTTACCTCCTACCTACCCTACTCTCTTAGACTCTGGGACAAAACATGTTTTTACTCAGGCTTTTAATTAAAGGGTTGATCTTCCACCATCATTTCTGTAGTCTGCTCATAGCCTGAACTGTTTTGAGACCCCTTTTCAGCTGGTCTGTATTTTATGTTTTATGCTCTGGCTGCGTTTTTATTGTTGGGTTTTCTTAAATTGTTAACTAATATGGCATTTTATGTTTTTTATTAAGTTTTAGTTTGAGAGTGCCCTCAAGCAAGTTCTTTGGGGAGACGGCATAGAGTTTTTCCAAATAAATCTCTTCAGAATAGCTCCTCCAGTAGATGGTTCACTTGACTCTTTTAATAACGTATATACACACAACTATGTAGCTTTGGTTTTATTTTTTCCTAATCAAGTGTGTGCTTTCAGAAGAATAAATGAGAGGTTAGTTCCGCCTGGTGCACATCAGTAAAAGTACTACAGTTTAATTATTAGTGGCTACCAGAAACATTAGTTGTGAACATTCTCTTGCAGGAATTAATATTAAAGGTTATTGCACAAGCACTGTTTGGATGTGTAAATGGTAATATTTGCTTTCTACCAATAGTATATCGCATTTCCATACAAAGAATGATATGAAAATTTGCTTCACCCTTTAAATAACATGTGCTTTGTGGTGTTACCTTGTTAGGAGAGAATGTTGTTTGGTTATACAAAAAGCTCAAACTTGTAATTTTGTGTTGGTTCAAGAAAATAATACCTGATACTTTAGGGTGAACAGTGGTAATCTGCTAATCCGTTTGTATTTGTCCAACTGTAATTTAAAAAGGAACAAATTATCTTTATAGTCTCTTCTTACCATGTTGCACCTTTTGCTGGTGTTTCATCTAAGAGGCTGTATAGAAAGATAACTGATAGATATGGCACTGTTATGTAGGTGGCCCTGTTATGTAGATGCTGAAAGTTGATTAGATAAAGTAGGTATACAGTGTATACAGTGAGAGACATAGAGGCCTACATCTGCAAAATGCTGTTAGTTGGTGCTTGCCTAGGAAAATAGTATCTTGATAAAGTAGGGCAGCATGCTAGGCTGTAGAAGAGACTTATCAATAATTAAGTGTGTGGTAAGTTGAGCAGGCTTAAGTGTCTACGTCTAGGAGGGGAAATATGTTACCATCAGTTCAGAGGAAGAGAATGTTGTTTAGGAATTGCACAGAGAAAAGCGCAATCTCTTACTCAATTCAGATAGCAATTTAAGCTGTATTATCTCAGGCAGTGTCTCTCCAAAAATGGAGTTTAATTGTGCTTAGTGTGCTAATATGTCAGGTTCCTGGTTAGTTCTTAGTCTGGTTTTTTTAATTGTAAACTGCTTCCAGTTACGTGGAAGAGTGGTATAGAAATGTAATAATCAAATCAGATGGACTATTTTTGGATGCTAGTATTTTCAATTACATAACAGCTAAGGAAGAATCTGCCCCCCCTTAAATCTTTGTTTAAAGAAAATGAAGACGAGTTCCTTTTGTGCCTTTCGAATGTTCAATTAATATTGGGGGGAGGGGGAGATTGAGTGAGGAGAGAGCACCCTTCTGGTCTCTACTTCTAATCTCCATTTCGTATCTGATGTTCTTAGTGGCACCTAAACATCTGAGTTGTGTACAGGATGTCTGGTCACAGGGCTACAGGTTGTAATCCGCCTTGAGTCCCAGTGAAAAACATGGACCATAAATGAAGTAAATAAAATAAATAAATGCATTTAGGCTCTGTTCAGAACATCAGATAAACACATGGAGGTTAGAAGTGGAGAAACAGTGTTGAGACGTGTTATTAAATGCTGGTATTATAGAAGAAATGAAATAAATATATAAGAAAGCATTTGTTTCTGGAAACAAAATGGTCAGCTTTTAACAAACAATGCATATAATTATGGATATCCGTTTAAGAGTATAGTTTCAAAGGCATATAGGAACTGATCATCCCAAGAGATCAAGGAGCTGGATAGATTCTGCTAATTCTCACAGCAGTTCCAAAAACCCATCACTGGCACACTATTCTCCTGTCCTTCCCCCAAATAATGTCTTTTATAGGCTCCAGCCTTCACATCCTAAAGTAGGTGAGGATGTACTGTTTTAATGTTAATTAATTTGAGCATTGTTGTAGGAAGTTTGTGCCAATTAATAGGGCACACATAACAGTTAAAAACTGGCTCAAGAAAAATCAGATATGCTCCATTTTCATACCTTTATATTTTCTACACGTATTCGAAACTACTTACGACATTGGAGTTCAGTGTGGCATAAAATATACATATGTATATTTGTCTATTGTAGAATGTCTGCTTGCGTTTGATTGCATTTGATGCATTTTGACTTGTAGCTGAAGTTCAGTTCTATTCTAATACTTTGTTTATGGTGAGATAGTTGGTAAGGAAAATAACATAGGGTAGTATGTTTATTTTAGGAGTGGCTGTGTAAGGAACTGTCTTGGCACTTTTTGAATAGAAACCTTTGCTCTCAAATTAGTATGTGTTCTCTATAAGTGGATATAAAATTATTTTCATATGGTAAGAATAAATGAAATCTGGTAAATTCAGGAAAGAAGATGTTTGAGAGTTCTGACTTAAACTAACAGTTACACTTATAGGTTTTGCTCTAGGCTATCAGATGCATTGTTCATCTGGAGTTGTAGTAAAAACAACTTGTTAGCTCGGCTCCGGACTTAATACTGGTCATATAGAATATAGAATCTGAAAGCGTGAAGTGGTTCTAAACACAGTGCTCTTCGCATGAAAGTTCTCCATGGAGTTTAAGAATGAAATATTGGGGGGAAAACTTGAGAGGTGATACATTTTACTTACACATACATGGATGTTTGCTATAAAATGTAACTGGTTGTTGATGTAATCTTAGCCTGAGATAAATCCTTAATCTTTACGTCAGTGAAAATTGGTAACTTGGTAAGAGTATAGAAATCCAGAGTCCAGGAATCTGGCATTACTGGGTCGACAAAGGACTAGGACAAGTTTTCCTTGGATGATCAGGTGTTAAGTATTTTGTTATTGCTTATTCAAATTTGTGGGATTCGTTTATATTATAGGATATACATACATGTAAAATGGCACTAATGGCAGACCAATGTAGGGTTATGTCCATAGCTCAGAAACTGAATATGAGCAGGGACATTCCTAATACTTCTGCCTCAATTCAGAATTATGGTTTCCAGGGCATGGCTGGGAAGGTGCTCTAGAGATAAGCAGTATCTTGGTTTCCCAAATCTAGGTTTTTTCCTGATGCCTATGTCCTTTTCATGTTTGACACCTGTGAATATTTGTTCCCCATTAAGTGTGAACAAGCCAGCTAGATTGGGAATGTAAGATATTGGTGATACAGTATGTGTAAACTTACAGGGTTCCTTGTCTTTAGCTTTTCTGCTTTCATGTGCTTGGGTGTTATAGTGACAACACTGATATTTGTTTTAAAATATTTGCTTTACACATGAATGCAAGCGGAAATTTAGGTAAACACATATCTGCCAGTTGTGGTACAGACAGAGCTCTTTAAAAGGACTCCACAGCAAATCCTGTTAAGTAGCATATTGTAGTAAAACTAACGTTCACTGAACTGTAAATGGAACAAGTTCACACTGCCCCTGAGGCTTAGGAAACCCTCAGGAACAGAGTAGGATGTAGAAACTAGGAGCAGTACAATAACTACTCTACGCTTTCCATAAAGATAGAGTCAGGCAGGTAGCCGTGTTGGTCTGAAGCAAGAGAACAACATTTGAGTCCAGTGGCACCTTTAAGATCAACAAAGTTTAATTCTAGGTGTAAGCTTTCATATGCACACACACAAAAGCTTACACCTAGAATGAAACTTTGTTGGTCCTAAAAGTGCCACTGGACTCAAACTTGGTTCTACTCCATGCTTGTTTTTAACATGGGAGAGAACTTCTGATGTTTTCTCCCACACTACCTCCCATTCTGTTTTGTATGGGTTCCTCAACTCTCAGACAGCTTTTGGATTTGCTCAAGGGAAGGGAGGAAAGGGAAAGATGCGTTTGTATACTCATTTAGAATTAGAACCAGTGAATAGAATATTTCCTAAAATGTTGTCATTTGTAACCATTATAGATTTTCTAACGGACCACAGGTATTTTATATGTGAAGGTAAAACACCAGCCCTTCTGTTTTTTCACTGCAGACTCGTCTGTTCACACTTTATGATATTGCTCAGAATCTAGGGAAGGGTTCCTCTTATTTCCACCAATTTCTCATACCAGCTGTTATCTCCTGTGTGATGTCCCATAATATTTGGGAGGGTGTTCTGGCCTGTAGAAGCAATTTTCACAGGGGCATAGAAGGCTGCTGTAAAAGTGGGGAGTGCATTTTGAGTGCAAATCTTCCTGCAGTATTCTGAATCACTTCTGGACAACAAAAGGCAGCCCATCTTGATTTTGGTATAAATCCTCATCAGACCTAAGCTTGGTCATTAAGACACAAATGGCATTCAGTATATTGCTGTCCTGTAGTTGATAAAATACAAACTCTTACCATCTTGATTAGAAGAAGGAGATTGGATTTATACCCCGCCCTTCACTACCCGAAGGATTCTCAGAGCGCTTCCCTTCCCCTCCCCACAACAGTCACCCTGTGAGGTTGGTGGGGCTGAGAGAGCTCTCAAGAACTGTCCTTGAGAGAACAGCTCTGAAAGAATTTATGACTGAACCAGGGTAACACCAGCAGCTGCATGTGGAGGAGTGGGGAATCAAATTCTCCCAGATTAGAGTCCATGCTCTTAACCACTACATCAAACTGGTTCTGCATCTATGTAGCTTGAATAGTTGATCAGTCAAGTGGTTTGTAATAAAGGAATTAATTGTCTAAAAATGACTGACTGAAATTCTATGTTGTATTTAAGTAAACTAAAATCTTCATTAACTTCTCTAATTCTAGGAAGCTCTGCAGAGGATTATTTCCACCCTGGCACACAAAAATGATGAAATCCAAAACTTCATTGAAACACTAAATCACACATTGAAAGGTGTCCAGGTATGTGGTAATGCTTGCAAAAATTGCTGTGTACATTTCAAAGGGGCTTGTCTAAACTTGTTCCACTTCACTTTTGAAGTAATAAAGGCCAAGGGTCAAAGTAGTTGAAACTGTGCCAGCCTCATTTGTTCTAGTTTGCCCTGTTTGCATATAAAAATGGGAGTGAATCTTCTTTAACATTAAGAAGGGCAGGTAGGTGAGAAGATGACCCCTCCCCCAGCAGTTGATCCTTTTAGGTACTTCAGTTATATCCTTGTGCGGGAGATGGACGGGGGGTGGCTCAACCCCCCTCATTCATGAATACCTTCTGTTCTAAATACAGACTCCATACTCAAGCTTCATTTATGTATCTGCCCCACTTGTGTATAATGTGCTTTAAATTTTTATGAAGTGTCATTATGGCTCTGAACAGTGTTACTGTCCCTCCAGAATAACTGGTTTGCCACTGGTGAGATAGGAGGCTGGGTTAGATGGGCCACTGCTCTGATCCAGCAAGGCTCTTCCCATATTCTTAACCATCATGCAGTCATAGAAATCAGTGCCATGGCCAAGTATTTCAGAGGAATAGCTTCAGTTTTTATGCAGTATTGCCTAGCTGCAGCTTCACCCTAAAGCTTCTAATCTGGCTATAAAGTTTTCAGTTGCCCAGCATTTTGGTAATACTGTTGATAAGTTGGCAGTTTCTGTCATGAAACGCAGTCAGTACAATAGAGAATTCTTCTGTTGTGAGTGAAGTTTCTCATTTGGAGGGGGAGGGCTACTAACCCCACATTGGTGTTCCAATGAATTTAAGGAATTTATGGTTGCTGTTGAGAGGTGACTATGTTGGGCTTGAATTTGGCAACTTGACGTCAGGTTTCTGCTCAGCGGTGAAGATTAGTGCTATACGTCAAAACCCATCTCACAGGATGGTTCTGAGAAAGAAGTGTGATAAGCCCCCATGTACAATGTCCAGAGGTCCTTGAAGGAATGGAAGGGTGGAAATCTGAATGTGAGACAAATTAGAATGTGTTTTGCCTTTTAGGCATTCTCTGTGTGCTAACTTCATGTGTCCATATTGTCTTTTTATAACTAGTTTCTATAATCATATGGAAGAGTGACGTCAAAACCAGTAGTCTTGTTGTCTTGCCTTGTTGACGATGACTGCTTTATGAACTATTGATGACCTTCGTATTTGAGTAGGTCTAACTGAAGCAGCAACATAAGTCATATTTATAATATGATCATCAGTGTTGGTTTATGATAAATGTCTCATAATATTCCAATTATGCTTAGGAAACTCAGTATGCTACAGAGTCGAAATCATGACTATGTGATGGTTACAGTTAAGTTGGGTTTGGTGATATGCGTGTTAACTTTATGTATTGGTTTGCTCAACTCAAATTCTGTTCACAGGCTAATGCTTCTGGTGTAATTGGTGAGCTGGATGAGGAGTTTGATGGTTTGTATTCAATACTAGATGAGATGAAGGAGAGCATGACTACCAGTATCAAACAAGCAGAGGCTCATAAAACTCAAGAACTTCAGGTAATAAGGCATGTGGTGATTCAGTAATAATACCCTAGAGTTCTTGTAGTATAAGAAAATCTGGAACAGATTAAATAACTACAAATTCCTGTGGGTGTAAATTTGTTTTGAAAAATGGGTTTCTGCAAGCTTAGACAAGTATGGTATTTTTGCCTAGGCTTTATTTGCTGTATTTCTAGTACTTTTATATATGGAATGACACTGATCTAGCATCTACTGCATAAATAGCAAAAGTAAAATTTTTCTGAACTGTACAATAGTGTATGTGTATCAGATTTCCAGAAGAAATCCATCTAAAATAATTATTTAGAATGCCTCCAGTGGCTTTGCAAAATAGTGTATCAACGTTTTTTAAGAAATGAAAAGTTTAAAATGTACAGTATGATTATCGGCTGAACATTTTCATTTTAAAATACACATCTGATTGTCTTGAATTTTCCAGCTTAACAATGACAAATGCGCTGCCTCTGAAAAGAAGCAGTATACACCCTTGAAAAGTTCTCAGAGTATCTGATTACTTCTGAAAGGACCTTCTTACCCAGATTGCCTGATGCATTCCTGAGAACAGTTTGAATATTGACATGCTAATTAGTATAAGACCCTTCAGTTCTGTTCTGGAATTCCTGTAGCACTCCAAAGTAAATGAAAAATACTTGAAGGGTCTTCTGATACGCCTTCCCTGGTAAGCTCTTGGGGCTGCTGTTTCTTCAGTACTAATGTTAAGTGCTTGAAGAACAAACTGAAAACATTGACATTTGGATTTGGCCGATGTGCTTCACAGGCAAGGTTTGTGAGCTTCATGTGGGCAACAGTAATTTGTAACTCTTTGGTCACTGGGCTACAGTGTTCAAGACTCTAATCATTTCTTCCTTTGTAACTGGATGGGGTATCATTTGCTGTGCTTACAAATTGAGGATAAATGTTAATACACTGTGATTATTTGTTAAATATTTACAGAAAATAATGCATTCAAGTACCAAATACTAACTGAACTATTTATGCCTATATAGCTTTGTTGTCTACCAAGCATTAGCATGTTAGTTAGATACCATGGAAGTCAGTAAGTTTGTAAGGCTTAGACAATTCATATTTCATATATTGAAGGAAATAACTATACCCCAACTTCAACACTGCATTTTCGATTGAGTAAACACCTGTACTCAAATCTGATGTGTTATATTTAATGACTTCAACCCTGTGCGTGCTTGCTTTGAACACAAACTACATATGTATAACTACACAGGTTGGTAGTTATCCTACATGTCATGGATAAGAGCAGAAGGGGCAGAGATTTACTGAGACCAGTGTTTGTGGTGCAGCTGAGGTTAGGAACTTTCAACTTGTCCAGATAGGCATGGTTTTTGCAGCCGGGAATGAAAACATGGCATCTCTTTGATATACTGGAACTTCTCTGTTGGCTGAGTAGGTTCTGGCAGGCTGTTGCTGCCAGACTCCAAGACCCAGATTGGCTAAGATTTTTACACACCTGAGAGGGAGACCTGAAAATGAACTGTTCCTTCTTATTTGTGTATTTATTTATTTAAATTTGTTAATTGCCCAATCCCTGCAATGCATTGCTCAGGTGATGTACATCATTCATAAAAACATTAAGATAAAATAATTAAAACATTAATAACATACTTCAGGCAAAAAGATGGTTATATTAATTGGTCCCATTTCAGACTGCTTGTGTTTGTGTTTGACTGTGGGGACAGTGGGACCATGCAAAGTTCAACCTCCTCTTTATGCATGCGCCCATTTGAATCACCCAACAGGGAGTGGAGATCAAACATTTAGGTATTGTAAGTTCCGAGTTAGGTTAGAAATTATTCTCTTTTTTATTAGTAAGAACCATTGTCCTCTAGCCTGTATTTTTACTAGAATTATGCCAGTAGATTAAAGCCTGTATTTAAGAGAAGCAACTGCTATATTCCTATCCATGTTCCTTGCTGTGGCTAATATTACCAAAGCAGCTCTGCTTTGATTCTCTTCTTGGTACCAAACCACTGGGATAGACAATGATCAGGAGGTGGTGGCAGCCTACCAAAGGGAAGGCTCTAACCCCTACTTAAGAGGGGGCTGGGGAACAGCAGGGGATCCTTACTAGGGAGAGTGGGCGTCCCTCAACCAAAAAAACCCCACCCCAGTTTCTGAGCCAGGACTGGGCCTTGCTTGCTTGCCCAAGGGTTGTTTTGCCTGAGCCAGGAGTGTGGGTGGCCTTTCAGGAATGGTGCAGAAGAGTTAATATTCCATATCTCCTCTTCCACACTCCTGGCTTGTGGAGAGTTCAGCCTGATTTTGCCTACTTAGCTAGCTTTGGCTTGAGTTCCCTAGGCCAAAAACACCTACCATTTTGTTTATTATTATTACAGTCCGAGGTCAGCAGTCAGGAATAAAACACCTACCATTTTGGAATTTGTTTTTTTTTCTTTTCAGCGTTCCTAATAGAGGCCATAAAACTACATCAATGATGTCTAGAAGAGAGACTTCAGCTTCTTACTTAAAACAGTGTGGCTCTAATGCAAGAACTAGTCAGAAGCTCAAGCTTCCCTCCTAATGCTGCCATCTTGTTCTTGAATGAGCATGGACATGGTGTCCTTCTATACTGAAAATCATGTAACTGGTAGATGAGAATATGGAGCCAACAATCATGCAAATAGCTTAACTAGGGCTAGATGTGTGTTTCCCATGCTCACAGTTCTACTTTGGGAGTGAGACGTGGAATTTGACATTGCCAACAACTTGCAGCCTCACATTTGCCTTCAGGCTTGTCATCTTCTGAAATCTTGTAGTTTGGAGAACTAGAGGAGGATTGTTGATCAAACTTACTGCTTTTGCAGCCTTAGTTGGCAGATGGAAAGAAAAGGAAAATACCTGCTAAAATATGTTCTCTAATAGTTAACAAATTACTATGGGCTGGTGTGCTGAATTGTATTATTTTCTTCTAGAGTCAACTTAGTCAATGTAGTAAAGCCCTTGAGAACTCTGAAGAATTGCTAGAATTCGCTACACGGTCACTGGACATAAAGGACACTGAGGACTTTTCAAAGGTATAACCGCTATCTAATGTGAACCAAATGATGCCCAGATATTATTAACAGCATGTTGCATATGTCTGAAAATGTATAGTAAGGCATTGTGGTAGGAGGACCATTAAGACCATCTGTAATTGTTCAGTTACAACACTGAATTAGTTTCAGTGGGTACCCCTGTTGGTCCGCAGTAAGACAGCTAGCTTTGAGTCCAGTAGCACCTTAGAAACTAACAACGTTTTTTGGATATGAACTTTTGAGAGGCAAAGTTCCCTTCATTAAATACCTGTTGAGTTAGTATTTGCCAGTGCTCATGCACCAAATATCTTGTACTTGGAGCAATGAAATCATTAGTATTAGAGGGCCCATATGTAGGATGATAAATCTACTGCTGACTGGGGAAATCTGAGACTTCTGTCTTCACTTACTCTCAATTGATTTTAAATTGGCAAAACAGTCTGTCAGACTAGTTAGTCTCATGACTAGTTTCCCAGCGCTTTGTTTCCCCAGGTTGTTTGTACCACCAGTGCTAATCCAAGTTCAAAACCCTGTTACTTGTACTTGTCTGCTAAGCATAACTTCCTTTGTTGGAAAGGCAGCTGAGTGTTTCAATCAATGATGGAGGTGGCTTTAAAACTAATACTTGGAGGTATGCTCGGAGAGAGTTCCTAATGCTTGCTTGTGGCTGAGGAATTTGGTCTGTGTGTTATGAATACTCTGAAGTTAAACTGAGATTTGTTATTCTGGAGAAGTTTACTTGGGACTTCCACTAGGGGTCATTTCTGTGAAATTAATCCAAAAGCAAACCTTGCTGAGATGCCCCTTCCTAGTTATTGACTCCAGCCGACACCTTGCTGCCCGGATTACTCTCTTGCCATCCAGTCTCCCAGTCAGATTACACTATTATTTTACTACTCCCTGAACCTACTAATGAATCTTGACACACATTCTATTTATTGCCCTATTCTAATATGCTTGCCAAATGGTCACAGATCAAAATAGTTTGGCTCTGCAAAATGCAGTACCTTGAGCATCAGTTTGAAAACCTGCTGTTTCATCACTCTCTGTTTTGATGGGTGTTATTGCCGAAATTATACTTGCTAGCTGATGAGGCTTGTTTGGCTTTCATAATGAGGATGCATTCTAGTGATGGCCATGTGCTTACTCATAACTTCAGAAGATCTGAAAATGGCTCTGTTCAAACTGGGGAGGAGGAGGGCAGAATCTTGATGACAGCTGTTTTTATGTTCAGAATAAATATTACCATAAATATGGATTATGTTCCCTGTTGACTGACTGCTGCCCTGTAGCCCAGAAATGTTTCTGTTAAAATGGTTGGATAGTAAATTTACCATGAGAAGTGTAGTGCTACAATTAATAGTTAACTGCTGAAGGAACAGAATTCACATTGGTGTAGGAGACTGCTTTCGCTTTGAGCTGAATTTATTATTTATTCAGTATTCTTTGATCTCTTTCCTATTAATATGCAATGGGCAGCATTAGATCGGGTGGGGGGGGATCCAGAGATGATTTGTCATTGTCTAGTAACCTGTTCTTTTTTGTAAGGGCATAGACAGTTTTGTTTGGGAAAATAAGGAACGTGTAACCTGAGCTTATCCTTGGTAGACCAGGAATCTAGTTGCTTTTCTTCTGTCGGGTTTATGGGTGACTTTGGGGCAAGTTATTGTTGGCAACTGCAAAGGGTAGAGGCTACCGCAAACAAAATTAGAACATTTTGCTTACACTGAAGCGGCTTCTGTTCTGCCTTTGTCATGTGTATTGTGGGGCCAAACTAATGCAGTGCTGGAGTTTGGTATGGGGAACACACAAACCTATTTGTCCTCTAAAGGGTCAGTGTGCAGGACCATAGGGAAGTTGGTTTAAGTGCCCCCAGTATTATTTGCCTGGTTTGAAATAGGCCTGCAGAACTGCTATTTACCCTGCTGGGAGTAGACATATAGAAGCTGAATGAGGACCTTTGTGCCCGCCCTATTATGGCAAATAGTAGCCCCTCAGGGCTTTTCAGGTCAGGAAAATGGTGCAAGGGGAGGCTTAGAACCACCACCACTACCCCCGCTGTCCTGGTCCCATTTGATGTCCTGAGCACAGGCTATTTAAAAGAAAGACGCTTGGGAGTTCACAACACAACTCACTATCTTTTCTGGCTTTAAATGCTGGTTTCATTGCTCCATGCTAAAATTCTCCCATGAGTAGGAATGTTGTCTGCATCCAAAAATACAGTTAGAAGAGCTCAGACATAAGCAGTTTTTCTCAGCAGATACTCATTTTATTTGCAGGCTTCCCCTTTTTCACCTGGGTAAGGAATTTACCTAGTAGGCCAAGTCCCAGTTACCAGACCATGATAAGATTTTCCCTTCCCACCCTTACTGCACCTCCCGAAGGGTATGAAAACCTTTAACTGCTTTTTTCAGTAGGAATGGACAAAATAAATAGGTTGCAGTCTTATGAAAACTTCTCTTTAAGCTGTTTTAAAAGGTCATTATTTTAAAATTCTTAGCCATCCTGTCCTGCTTTGGTTGTAGCTTAGAGTAATCTCTGGCAGGTAAGATTCTACTGATAACTGAACATCCAGAAAGGAGATTCTTAAACCTCCCTTTAGTCTCCTGGTTAGCATAGGCCACGTTAGACATGTGTTGATGTCCAGGCAGCCACAAAACCACATTGATATAACAATAAAACTTTTAACTTCTACTCAATGCCTAACATCTCTGATTACAAAAGAGAATTTTGAACAAGCAAAGGTGTATTCATAGCATTTTGAGTGAAGAGGGTAGAAGGAAGTAAATGCATTCATGCTACCCTTAAAGTTAATTTGGCGTTAATGTGAAAAAGGTAGGCCAATATTATCTGAAATTAATTCCAGATTATTTCATAGCTAGAAATTGAACATCCTGTGACCCTACATTTTTCATCTGCTCTCCTTTTCCATCTGGCTTCTTCTCCCCATTCCCTTAATACCACCAAAGGAATTCATTTTCTGTTTAGACACCATTCCTTTAGTTAATATTGCATTCCCAGTTGGGGAGACCTTTCTGTGTCACTACCCAAGCCATAAACACTTCAATGGTTTCTGCACATAACTGACTTTTCACAGCTAACCAGTGTTCTGTAGCTGCTTTACTTTTCTTTAAGAGGCAATTTTTAAGCTATTTTTACAGAGTGCAAATCATACACTTTCACCCCAAACTGAATTTTATACAAGTTATCTGTAGGCCAAGGTAATTTCACCACTGCTGTTGTAGAAAAGTCTGTGCATTTAGGAATATTGCAGTTTTGGTGGTGGGATTTTGTGAAACTTCTGGTCAAGTTTTAAAAAATCATATTTTTGCTAATGAGTAGAGGAACGTCTTGGAAAAGGTGTATTTGATCAAAGCTGCACTAGCATGGCAAAAAAAGCCCTCAGTAGAAAATATTGAATAGTGCAATTTTTTTGTTCAACTTCTGTGTTGTTCATTCATTATGACCTGTGGTCTGGACAAATTCTGTCTGTCCTACTTCTGGATTGTGAGTATGCTCAGCAGAGTATAAAGTAATTTTGGATTGATCATTACCTTGTAACTTACAAGCATTCTACTCTATCTAGATCTAAGTGAAAGATGTCTTTCTGCATCTGTAAGTTGTACTTTAATTAGGAACTTTTGAGGGGGGAAATGCTCTAAAAATGGAGCAAAAGTGGTGTTAGGCAGATGGCAAACTCTGTCACAAATATGTTCACTAATTAAATTGTTAGTGCAAGAGTAAACTGGGATATTCCTGAGTTGAGCCGATCTCTTTTTACATTACAAATATAGATTCTCAGTGCAGACATTTGAGGAGAAGCCATGTGGAATTGATTGGGATGGGCTTGAAGAAATATAATGCTTTACTGCTTATGACTGCATTTCTGTCACTTTGTATTAACACAGGCTTATGGGCCAAATCTTCAATGAGAAAACTCTGGTTTGGTTTTGAACAGAGTTGGATGTCTGTGGGATTCATACTCTTAACTTTCTTGCATGTTACTGCAGATGAAATTTGCATGAAACCATTAACTACCTTCTTTTTCTTCTCCCTGAAATGCTTCAAGGCTGCCAGACAGATCAAAGATAGGTACAGTACAAACTTCTTGCTTCTAACTATTTCTAATTTTTTCTTAAAGGAAATTGAGGATTGTAGTTTTAAGGCGTCACTGTTCAGATTGTTCTTACTCAGGTTTCATGCGACTGACAGAAGACTGAGTTTTGCATGGTGACCAGGCACAACACTCTGGCTTCCTCCTTCCTAGTTCATTGGCTTTCATTTTCATACAGTAAGAAAGAAGGGTGGGCACAGCTTAAATAGTAGTGGGGTTAGATGTTTGACAATAGGGCTAGGAGTATTTCTTACCATAGGTACAGTTTCAAATAGCTTGGAAGTAGCACAGGAGTCTCTAGTACAGATGCTAGAGTTTCAGGTTGGCTTTATATGTAACATTAACTTCATGCACAGGGGAAATGAAAGTTACTGGAACACTTCCACATGACCTTGAGAGCTGATATGTAGTGCACATAAAATACTCTGGTTGTTAGAAAAATCTGAAAATGGGACATTGTAAATCTCTTCCTGTGCTGGGGTGAATATTGAAAGGGATCCCAGAATATTTGAGGTGCTTAAGCTTTGTTCATTGTTTATACAGGCCAAGGCATTCCTATTAGTAGAAATGATTGAAAATTGATTATTTTGGCATATTATGCTCAGCGTGCCCCTCAAGAGTCGGTACATTGTGAGCTAAGCTGCACATGAGCAAAAGCCTAGTATTCTGAACACTTCATATAGTGAAATTATTTGGAGGGGGTTTCATTAGTAGTTGGGAACATGTCTCAATACTTAGAGAATGCAGTCTTTTCCCAGTTTGTATAAGGCAGTACTGTGCTGCCCAGCTTGCAGACTTTCATGTCCACTTGTATATTCAGAAGGAAGCAGCCATATATGGATGGAACTTTAAATAAGAGCAGGTACTGGCTAACAGGGGGATGCTGGTAAACCATCTATAGTGGCAAGTGATCTGCACCTGGTCTGTAGTGTTTAGAATATGACATACAGTTCTACCATCCAGGTATGCATGCATGCCTTTACAAGGCACAAACCCAGCATAGGTCACATGCTGCTAAAAAGCTGGTTAGTCTCTCTGTAGGAATGCTTCTGAATGTGTGCTCCAGCCTTAAGATGCTGGCTGGAGAGAACTAGGAAAAGAACTGCAGAGAACAGCCCCAACACAGGATGGTTGAGAAGCCTTTGAGGAGAAGCTTTCAGCCTGAGCCCAGGAAAGACTAGTGCTAGTATTGGACTCCCCAGCAGCAGTTGTTCTGAAGCATGTTTTGCATGAGAAGGTGGAGTCTACAAGAGCCTATCTACCTTACCCTCTTCTGAAGTTGCTTGCTTTCCTCCATCCCTCCTTCTCTGCCACTTTGAGTTTAGTACAGAATGTTAAGTTGACTTGGGGCCAGCCTCTCACTTCAGTGAGGCTTGTACATACCACTTCATGATCAACCGACACTCATCTTCTGTAGCAAAACAAACAAAAAAACCCAAGTTCTATGGTACTGTAAGTCTTAGCATAGCAGCTACTTCTCCTGAATTCTTCTTGCTTCACTTTAAAAAAATAGTCTTGCTTGTTTGATTTATGATCAATAAAAGGAAGTATAAATCTTGCCAGCACCTGAATCATCTTGGTTTTAATTAGCCTGAATATGAAGCAAGTGAAGAATGGAAGTTCAGGTGTATAACTTGGACTCCAGGTGCTGTGGTTAAATGATTTACCCAAGACTAAGGGTGTGTAGCTTCTATAGCTCAGTAGAAAACTGTACTTACTTGGAATAATGCAGTAGCAATTGCACCAAAGAATAGATGCTTTCGAATTACGGTGCTGGAGAAGACTCTTGAGAAGAGTCCCTTGGACTGCAAGGAGATCAAATCAGTAAATCCTAAAAGAAATCAACCTTGACTGTTCCCTGGAAGGCCAGATACTGAAGCTGAAGCACAAATACTTTGGCCACCAAATGAGGAGGGAGCATTCACTGGAGAAGACCCTGATGCTGGGAAAGATTGAAGGTCAAAGAAGACGGGGACGGCAAAGGATGAGATGATTGGACAGTGTTATCAATGCAATGAACATAAAATTAAGCAAACTCCAGAGGATGACAGAAGACAGGAGGGCCTTGTGTGATGTGGTCCATGGGGTTGCAAAGAGTCGGACTCAACTGTGCAACTGAACAACAACAACAACAAAATTTGAATCACGATTTTAAATCTCTGAGAGATCATCTTGGGTACCCAGAAAAGGTACTCATGCCGCCACTACTACTGCATTCCTTAGTGCTGATGTAAAAATATTGGCACTATAATGCTTGATTTCTCATGTTCTCTGAAATGGATCTGTTATAAAAACAGAAGCTTATTCTTCTATACATTGTCCTTGTTGGCTAGCACATGAGGAAGAAAGATCACTGTTGTCCTTCCCATCCAGTTCAACCCCCTTCATGTCTGTATTACAGATGGGAACGCTGAAGGCTGTGATAAGTTGCCAAAATATTTCAAACAGCTTTACTACATTTACTTTTGATAGACTTCTACTACACAGTGACTAGTGGTGTATGACCAGTAGAAATGTCCACCTTAATATCAAAGTTCTGGGCACTGAGGTTATGACTAAAAAGCTTCCTGAGGCAGCATCCGTGTTACAGATCATTGAGTATTAGATGAATGTAATGAGTTTGCAGCAAGACCATTGGCTTTTTTTGGGTAAATTATGTGTTTTGCCTTCTGCTCTTTAGAGTTACAATGGCTCCAGCATTTCGTCTCTCTTTGAAACCCAAAGTGAGTGACAACATGACACACTTGATGGTGGACTTCTCTCAGGAAAGGCAAATGCTCCAAGCTCTCAAGTTCTTGCCAGGTAAGCATATTCTGTAGAGTAATTCAACCATATTATGTATAGAGCGAGGAATTTAGCTGAAGCAACCAACTCAATAATGAGGGTGAAGTGGTGCCAAATGTTTTTATTCAGAGGCTTTTATTACCAAGTCTCAAGTCCCCCTGTTAAATTGCATGGACCCATTTTAGTTTGCTTGTCAGCCGCTCTAGTCTTTAAAGAGCCTTCTTACTGCTGCCTTCCACAGACAGTTTCCAAATGACACTTTGGTGGCCTGTGTTTGCTCCTGCATGAGTGAATCTTTGTATTTGAGAAGCAAATTCAAAGTGTCAGGAGATCAAATTTGATTCACATCTCGTGGATGACAAATGCTTGGAATATCTTGGTATGGAGTTATTTTGAATAGTGCTGAAATTTTATATCAGTTCTGACTGATCACTGGAAATAAGTTGGTCTTAGCAATTCTGATGAAAGTCAAATGAGTTGTCTCTAGATCTTTCTCTACTTTTGATGATTCCAGCTAGACTTGACCCTTGTAAACAAGTCAAACACAGATGTTCAGTGTGGAGTCACTGGCATGTACTTTTGACATCCCTTCATTGTTGTTGCTGTCCCCTGTCCCAATAATGCTAGGATTAGTCATTTGCTCTCCACTTGTGGACACCAAGTTTGAATTTGATTGTGGCTGCTTCTCTCTGAGACTTCCTAATTAAGAATAAAAGCTTTACCATTGTGATGTTCTTTGATGCAATATACAACTAGTCAAATTCTCCTACGACTTAATTTTACATGAGGAATGTAAATGGGAAATCCTGTTACAATGGTAAAGGTAGTCATTAGAAGTATTGTGTTTCTATGTGTGTAAGAATGAAGGTGTGCTGTACTTAGGGGCAGGGATGTCCCAGGAAAACCTGTACCATGTTTTGATACTACCGCAGAGTCACCTTTCTGCTTAGACCCCTTCCCTAGGGGGGATAGGACTTTACTAGGAATTGAATGTTTCTTCTGGCCTTGGTTCCAGTTCTCCTTCAGGCCTATATTGTCCAGCCTCCCTCCATGCCTCAGGACTGGACATGGAGAAATGGAGGGAGGAGTAGGAACCATTCACTGTTGAGGAGGCAGAGCCTTGAGTGAGTGTGTATAAGATCCTGCACAAAGAGGGAAAGTGTTCACTCCCTGAAGCTGGGTAGCAGTGCGGCTGCTTTTGGAGGGAGCTTATCCCAAAGTGAGGGTGAGCTACACATGAAGGGTATCAGGCAGGGGTCGTTTAGTAGAAAAAGAGCTAGGGGAACTCATTAGCATAACTCGTTAGCATATGCCACACCCCCTGACATCACCGGAAGTGTGTCATAAGGCCACACACCCCTGACATCACCGGAAGTGTGCCCTGATCATCACCGGAAGCCTCAAAAGCAAATTTGCAGTTTTCCAGTCCTACTCCATGCAATCAGTGTGCATGATGACCGATCACCTTATTCTTGTGCTCCTCGCTTTTAATGCTAACATTTCCACAGCTACTTTCAGCTCTACCCAGGGCCGGCCTGAGGGGTTTCTGCACCCTAGGTGAGGCTGGCCCGTGGCGCCCTGCTCTGATGCCAACCTCCCGGTGGGGCCTGGAGACCTCCCAGCTGGCTGCCTGTCTCACACCCGCCCATGGGCCCCGAGCCTCTCTGTTCCCCCCTTCCCGACTCCCTCTGCCCCTCCCTCCCCTCGTCGTGCATTTCCACCTCCTCCGGGCCTTTGCGCCGAGAGAGTCCCAGTCCGGCTCCTGCAAACGGGGGATCTGCAGGGCAGGCGGCGGAGGCTTCAGTCCGGGAGGTGCAAAGGCCTGGATGCTCCCTGTTCCTAGCTCCATCCGCTTGGGCTTCTTCTTGGGGGAGGGGTTAAAGGGGGGCAGGAGTCTGCACTCCTAGAGAGAACCGAGACGTTGGCAGTGCAGTGGGGAAGGGGGTGGGGTCTCCTCAGTGCAGGCAGCAGTCCCCGTAGGGCAGCGATGTGGGGGGGGGTGTTTTGCAAGGCTGCAAAAGGGGCTCCAGAGAGGCTCAGGGGAGGGGGGGTGTGGTGGAGGGTGAGCAGAGCAGCACTTTTGGGGCAGCTGACTCGGCCCTTTGCTTTCGGTGGGGCAGGGTGGAACCAATGCCGCCCTCTCAGCTGTGGAGACTTGTGAGCAAAAATCCTGCTTTGTGTGTGCTCCCGGCATGAAAGTTGTGAGCGAGCGATTGGGCTCCTGCATAAATCAGTTTGCTCTGGAGCCACATCCTTCCTGAACGGAGATCAACATGTGTGAGCCGGAGTGTTCCCTCTAAGCTGAGTTAGTGTGAGCTAGCTCAGTTTATTAGCCTCCGGCTCACACATTTTTGTCTTAGCTAAGGAAAGATGGCTCCAGAACAAACTAATTTATGTAGTAGCGAAATCACTCACTCACAACTTTAATGCCAGTAACTCACAAGAGCAGAATTTTTGCTCACAAGACTCCACAGCTTAGAGGGAACATTGGTGGCAGCCACTTAAGTCTCTTATCTGCTCCAGGGCTGAAGAGCAAAGGTGTGTGTGAGGCTGGATGCCTCTTCAGATGGGACTCCCCATCCAGTGCAAGGCCCTGCTCCTTCCTATGTCATATAGTTTGCCCAGAAAAGGCTCTGGATGAATTAAACCCATGCCCACGAGCACTCGTTGGGTAAAGGACTTGCTTTAGAACACCAAACATGCACATGTATGAAACATCTAAACAAGGTAGAGTGATTGATATTTAACACTTGCATTGGCTTTCATCCAGGAAGGCCTGATACATAAGAACTAACACAAAGAATATAGTTTTCCTTTGCTAAGTCCTAAACGATTATACATTAGGTGTTCTGTTCCTATAACAATTCCCTAGCAGTCTAAAGCTATCTATTAAAACCCTTAGCATCTGACACAGCTAACTGCCATCTCTTTCTTCCTAGCTCAACTGAAATTCTCTCCCTGCCCACTCCCCCCATAGAACTGTATTTGTATTGGGTCATGCAGCTATGAATAAATTAACACTTTTGTCACTGAGGGCCTGCTGTACCCGGTGATGCTTCTGGTTTCCTGCATTGTGTGGTCTGGGCAGATACAGTATTTGTAAGCAGTCCACAGTTGAAAGCTGATGATAAAATTACATATATCAGAACTGGTGTGTTTGTTGGTATTGTGAATCTGCAGTCCTGTACACACTAAGAAGCTAGTTTTGCTTAACCTAGTTCAGTTTAATTCTGAGCTCATTTGTTGAATAGAGTATAAGAAATCAGATGGTTAACTGTACACTTTTATTTTTTGTGAACTCCATTTGTAAAAAAGTCTGGCTTTTATATCCAAGTCTTCATTCATCTTTGGTAAGATTGAAATGGTCAATACAAGTGGTGGTCTGGTTTATCAGTGCTCTCAAGGTTGTTTTTTGTCATTCTTTCAACAGTTCCTAGAGCTCCAGAAATAATTCTAGAAGATTGTCTTGTAGCTGACAACTCTGTAACAATATCATGGCAAATGCCAGAAGAAGACAACAAAATTGATCACTATATACTAGAATACAGAAAAACCAATTTTGATGGACTTCCTCGAGTAAAAGATGAGAGGTGCTGGGAGTCCATAGACTACATTAAGGGCACAGAATACACATTATCAGGTATGTTTGAGGAGTGGGGGTCCTCTTTAGGATGACTTGACCTATGAAATGCCTATGACAAATTCCTTCAAAATCATTTCTAGTATATAAATGTCCAATTGACTTGTATGACTATTCTGAAATGCTTTTAATGGGCAGCCAAGACAATCAAGAATAAACATTTTCTTTTTGAAGTTAAAGTTTCTATAACAAAGGCAGTAAAAAGGGCTGCAGGCAAGGTTGGGATGTCTCATATTCAGGTGAGTGTGCAGGAAAATATTAGTGGTAAATACTTTTTTAGAAAATCTTCTCTCCAACCCAGTGGTCTGGTCTGATGAGAACTGAGCATGCTTATTGTTCTAGGTGAGAGCAGTCGAGTCCTTTAAAATGAAGGGAAGACGAGTATGGAAGTTTATGTGTTCAAGCCTCAAAGAGTTTATGGCATTCTGGAAGAGGAGGTGGACAATCCCCCCCCCTCTTTCAAATGGTTTATCCCCCTCCTCCAGTTCCTCCTGTTGTCATTACTTGTTCTACTTAATTCTAGGCAATCTTCTGTTTGTCTGATGAAGGGATCTTTGACTCTGAAAACTTAAACCCAAAAAAATCCTGTTGGTCTCTAAGGTGCTGCTGGACTGGAATCTAGCTTGTGCATGCTTACCTGTCTTATCTGTCTGATGACTTCTCCCTATTCCAGGTCTGAGGTTTGATTCAAAGTACATGAACTTCCGTGTCAGAGCTTGCAACAAGGCTGTGGCAGGAGACTATTCTGACCCGGTGACTTTAGAGACCAAAGGTAAAACTGCATTATAGATAACCCCTATGTTATAGTGGCTAAAGTGCTGATGGCAGGACAGGTAGCTTGTGAAGTATCGTGCCTCTGTTTTGCAGCACTTACAGTCCACTTTTCTCAAGAAGACTTATGTATTTAATCAAGTGAGAGTGGAATTCCTAGAGGAGGGATTCATTCTCGTGTCCATCTTGTCATATTACAAATGCCCAGATTTTTGCCAGACCATATTGGATATGAGAATACTAAAGAATAATAACTTAATCTGACAGGTCCATGCACAAGTTAAGTCTGGAATCATCTATGAAGCTTTGGGTTATATTTGAGGGAATAAAAAAATGAAATGCTAGGAAGCTATCCCAGTAGCAGCTTCTATTTTCACAATCTGGTTTAGTGGTGGTTGATTTGTACATTTGGAGCCGCATGTATCACCGCATGATACTCGTCCAAGATTAGAACTTCTGCAGTGCATTTTTAGGAGGCTGCTATGCTGTGTTTGCATCTGCTGTCTCTGGCTTTACTGTGGAAAAATGTGTTGGTCTAGCATTAGCTGAGTATTGTTAGAAGGCTGCTGCGTATCTTGGATATAACTTGCAGGCTTTTCATCCAAAAGCAGTCTTGTATCAGTATCTTATTCTCACTTGAGTCACAGGTGATCACTTTTAATTGAACTCTAAAATTATTTTGTATCTCGTAATGAAGGATTCCTGCATGACTGGATATTTGCTTTTACAGTTTCCCAGGTCTGCTTTCCTCAAGTGTCTTGTTGGCCTTTCCTAGAGAAATTCCAAAGCCTGTACACTGAAATACTTTTTAAAAAACCTCAGTATGTGAATAGTCTGTTTAATGTGACAGCTATTGTTTAGCTTCCAAAGCTATTCTGCTTAGTTGGCAGTGGATGGATTAAATTTAGACAAAAACACATTCCACTGAGCAGCGGTGACTCAGTTCTGATTGGCTGCATGGAACGCCTCTGACCTCTGAAAGTGTGGGTGCTTACATCATTGGCATTCAGCTTCTGTGGCAATGGAAGTTAGAAAATGTACTGAACACATCTCTTATAGTAAATTTAATATTGGGGAAGATCATGATAGACTCAAAGTTTGTCCTGCTGCTTCAGACCAACCCACCTGAATCTTCCTACTGAATGTTTGGCTTTCACAGTGAACAGCTGCATGCTAGTACGTGATTTCTTGTAATCTGCATTGTCTTCTGCTCTGATTACTGAACAGATTGGCATGCTTACTTTGCTCAGTTTTGAGAGGAAACATGGTTGCCATAGATCTCTAATTCATAACTTGAGAAGCCCGTGATTACCAGGATACTCCAGAGCTCTGAGGCCAGATAGGCAGATCTGATAAAAAAGAAACCACAAGCCCGGATTTTATAAACTGTTTGAGTTAAAAATGGAAAACGTGTCATAGCAGGTTCTGTTTTAGGCTTATGCATAAAGTAGGCTTTGCACTAAAGGAAAGGGCATGAATAACCATTTGATCCACATCTTATCTTTGATCAGCTCTTATTTTCAATCTGGACGGTTCCTCATCTCATATTAACTTGAAAGTTGAAGATTCCTACGTTGAATGGGATTCTACAGGAGGCAAAGGCCAGGAGAACAAAATAAAAGGAAAAGAGAACAAAGGCAGGTAAGGAAAACTGTTGTTTACTTAGACCTGGCTTGTACCTCTGCCTTTTTTATGCCTGAGAAGCAAATAATGGATTTTGTGGGAAGTTAACATAAGCTTTAAAAATGTACTGCCTTAAACTTGATAAATCCATCAGCTCCTTAACACTAAACATTGAGGCAGTTCATGAAGTAAACAAATGGGGAGTTTTGGGAAATCAGGTAATATAATGCTAGTTTACCTAGATGGCGACATTAAAAATTGGCCCTGGTTTACTGAGGCTAGTCACACACACTAAATAATCCACTTTCGATGCACTTTCCAACTGGATTTTGCCAGTTCACGCAGTAAAATCCAGTTGGAAAGCGCACTAAAAGTGGATTATACACTTTCCAACTGGATTTTGCCAGTTCACGCAGTAAAATCCAGTTGGAAAGCGCACTAAAAGTGGATTATTTAGTATCTGTGGCCACAGCCTGAATACTGGTATTGTAACTTTGCTTTTCATAAGATTACGAAAGCTTACCCCTTATGTGCTTCAGTCACACGCCTTGTGCATAAGAGACACTCCTTGAAAGCAGCATTTCCTATCAACTACAGGAGGAAGGAGGTGCCTGAAGGGAGATCTTTTTCAAAGGATTCATTGAACATTTCTTTGTCGGATTGATTCTTGACTGTAAGGAATAATTCCCTTATCAGTTTTTGCATCTGAAAAGCTGGGCTTTTCTGAGTGTGTTAGAAAAAATGACACTGGTAGCACTCAGATACCTTAAATATGCTTTTAAACCCAGAATACTTCTGGATTTTAGTGTCTGGCTTTCAAAGAAAAAGGCCAGGCTGTGAGCTCCCACGTGTCAGATTACAAAATTAGGTCAAAAAGGCACAAAACTCACAGAGGTATAATTGTTCTGCGTTCTCATTTCCACTCCACCATGAAGCTCACTTGATGACTGTGTGCCAGTCACTCTTTATCTCAGCGTAACCTACCTGCAGGCAGGGTTCCCGTTAAGCTGAGTTAGTGTGAGCTAGCTCACTGTTTTTTAGCCTCTGGCTCACACATTTTTGCCTTGGCTCAGGAAGGATGGCTCCGGAGCAAACTAATGTATGCAGCAGCCAAATCGCTCGCTCACAACTTTCATGCTGGTAGCTCACAAAGTAGAATATTTGCTCACAAGACTCCACAGCGTAGAGGGAACATTGCCTGCAGGATGGTGGTTGGGCAAAATGGTGGACTTGAGAGCCTCACTATGCTAAGTTCTTTGGAGGAAGGATAGGATGAAAATGAAGTATTGGGCACACTTATCATCTTACACCCTAGGGATTGCATTGTCTGGTGTGAGTAAAGGGGTGGAGCACAGGTGTATTTCCTTCCTCCCTTATAATGCCTTCCCTTCATTCAAGTCAATAAAGAAAATAAAACTCTGCTGCCGTGGAGGAGGGTCTGTTGTCAGAAGGACCATTGCTGGAGTGAAGAAGAATCATGGTTGAAACAATTGAATGTTCTCAGATTATGCTTGCTGGCACCACTTAAGAACAGCTGGAGGATGTGTGGTGGTTTGACTATCAACCTATGCCTTGATATTCAAAGAAGCCTATTCAGATTTTACACTGCAAGTATATTCTTCATAGGCTTCTTTAAAGAGCTCTGTGAAGCTCCAGCTGAATTCTTTCACACGTTGAGGTTGGCCCTGTAAAAGGTACTTGATCTCTAAGCAAATGATGCACCAGTCTGCGGTGCCGGTCTTGCATTCCCGAAACCATGTATTTTTGCTAAGAGGAACACTCCCTGGTTTTCATTGTTGAAATACCTTGATTGTGTTGATTTTTTTAAAAGTCCTCTGCAGGACAAGGCTCCAAGCCTGGCAGCAGTGTAGAGTCCTGATCTCTGGAGTAGCTGGCTTGGATAATCCATGCCCCCCAGTTACACAAAATAAATTTGGCCACAAATTGAATGAAGATCATCTTTTAAAATCAAAATTTGTTTGATAAATGCTACAAACGTTATCAGAGATTGCTTACTGCGTGCAGTACTTTCCAATCCCAATTTTATTTGTGAGCAAGTGTTTTTTGAGACTGTATATGACATGCTGTGGCTAAATGTCAGCAAGGAAATAGTTTTAAAGTGGCTTAAAGATTACAAAATTAGTGCTTTTTAGATCAAATGTTTCTCCTTAGTCACTTTTAACTGCTTATTTTTGTCTGACAGTGGCCAGATTACCCTCCTGAAGAACAATACAAGGTGATAATATGCCTCTTTTTAGCCCTAGGGTTTAGCCTCCACCCTTACTATTCTTCAATAGTTTTCTTGCAATTCTTGCTGTCTAGACTTAGCACACGTCAATTCCACTGCCTTTACCAGTCAACGAATGTTCCACTCTGTGTAAATTCCTTAATTTGCCAACATGTATATGAATGAACTGCCTTTCTGCAAATGTTTACAAGGCAGTATACAGCTTTGAACAGATGCCAAAATTAAAGTCACTAACATTAAAATACAGAACTGCATAGATAGTTGTCAGTAAACTTATGGTAATGGTTGGTATATGCAAAAACCAAAACCAGCACTTTAAAGGTATCTCTATTGAACAATATTAGTTTTTGTATGCTAAATCCCATTTCTTCAGATGCATGGGACATTATGATGGGATGATAATGCCCAATTTTCTGATTTTGAGTAGGTATTAGAAAGCTTTTAAGTTTCCTTAAAACTTTTTATACAGAGTTTTTCCTCACCAAGTTGATTTCTTGGCTATTCACATGAATCAGGCACACTTTCAAAATGAATATATACTGTCTAAAGAACTTCTGTGTGATGTTGCTTCAATATGCAAAGACCCCAGAAAGGGTCTGAACAAATGAAATGGGAAGTGTTTATGATAACACTAGCAGTGTGATACAATACAGAGAACATGTAAGTTGATCAAATAGCTTTGAATGTTTACATTATCATGCATACTGGTAAAGGCTGTTGAATACAAAAGTCTGTCTTGGTGGAGGGATCTTGGCACACTTACCTGAAAATTAGCATGTTGGCATCTAGGTTAATAACATCTGAATCTGGAAAGTTGTAGTATGTGCCTTTTTCTGTGAACCACATGCAGTGTGTTTTTAGTACCCATGTTACTTTTTTGTAAAGTAGCAGCAAACCTATTGTTGCTTTTAGGGTAGAAAGCAGAAGGCGGCAGGTTTCAGAACAATGGTAGTCTTGGAGCACGATCAAATGCTGTTGTGTATACATTTCTTTTCCCTTGAATTAATGCTTTAATTTCTTGGCTTTAATTTCTTGGCTTTGCTGTCTTTTTTTTCATGCTTTCACTTATTTCTTTTTTTCCTTTTGGTAAGTAACTAAAGTTACATTTAACTTGAACAAAAGCACCTGTCAAAGCTGTGTAGTCAAATATTTCAAGAGCCATAAAAGGATTTCACAAGGGAGGATATCTCATTTCCCCTTGCATCCCCCCCCTCCCCCTGCACTTTTTCTTTTCTCCCTTCCACCAACCAACCCATGTTTATCAGCTGCTATCCCCAGTTCTTCAGCTTTTCCTCCATCCCTCTGTTGGCAGCCTCTCCCCTTTTCTCCTACAACATCTATTTCTGTTCTCCCCCACTTCTCCTTTTCTTTCTGCTGTTTCCTTGCTTCCTTCCTACCCTCCTTTCTGTCTTTTACCTTTTTCATTCTCTCCTTCCAACTTTGACAGAAACCAAGGTTTAGAAGGCTCCGCTGTATTGTGATGGTTGCCCAGCAACCTCTAAAATGGCCATTGAGATTGTTGAATACAGTCACATGAGATCTTGGTGGGCATTCATCAGTTAAAGCCACGGACATAGTTTGTATTTTGGGTTTTTTAACCACCGTGTATATTTTCCCTGAGGGCTTCTTTGAGGTTTGTTGAAAAATCCCCTTTGTCTGTCCCTGGTCCCAGTGTGTGGATTTTTGAGCCACAGTTTAGGGCCTGGTTCAGAATTACATGTTGTTCTGAAAACAGCAGTAAAACTATGACTTAAAACTATTTTATGTAAATAAGCCAAATACCCTTTTTCCTGGCAAAGGTACTAAATTACTTACACGGTACTCAGATTTTCTACCGGAAACCTCTTTGAGTGTTCTTACTATGGTCATTGTAATGCCAAAAGCTGTAATATTACACCACAGTGGCAAGGAGAGTTATTGATGCCTTGTTGGGATTGGGAAGAGGCCTGACTGATTGAACCAGATCAGACTGTGGTTTTCCTTTTAATGCTTATTAAATGCTTGTTAAAGTACAGTTTTTCAGAATTACTCTCCATTCCTGCCCTGCCATATTCTTTACAGTATTCAGTAATTATCTAAATTTGTCTTCTTGTCTTATTGTAGTTTATCTGTTATCTTGGTAGCTTTGTGTGTGTGTGTGTGTGTGTGTGTTTTGAATATTTAGAGACTTTAGTATAGCCAGATGAGCAAAGCCCTCTAACAGCATGTGAGCCATGCATGGTCATAAGAGCTTGTGTGCAACTTAAAATTTTTAATTTTTATCAGAACTAACTTGTTCTCAGTAGTCATATGCTGTAGTCGTTACCACTTGAATATTGTGGAGCAGTACAAATAATGTAATTTCTTGTCACTTTACAGAAGTGGAACTCCATCTCCAAAACGGTCATCTGTTAGTTCACGCTCTCCATTGATAAGAGGCAGCAGAGATCGGTTTACTGGGGAATCGTATACAGTCCTGGGTAAGGTTTCCTAGGTATGGCTTTTTAGTCCAGTGGCTGTAAGCACTGAGATCAGGGATTTTCACTGGTGCCCACCATCTGCCATTTGTACTCAGCTGTGTATCTCTTCGCCCTGACCTGGATGGCCCAAGCTACCTGGTTCTCACCAGATCTCAGAAGCTAAGCAGAACCGGC
This sequence comes from Gekko japonicus, assembly GCF_001447785.1. Lineage (NCBI taxonomy): Eukaryota > Metazoa > Chordata > Lepidosauria > Squamata > Gekkonidae > Gekko > Gekko japonicus. The sequence continues at coordinate 426,458 of NW_015168067.1, forward strand.
CCTGGCTAGTCCTTGGATGGGAGACCACGAAGGAGGTCAACGATGGCTATGCAGAAGCAGGCCATGGCAAACCACCTCTGAATGTCTCTTGCCTTGAAACACCCTACAGGATCGTCATACGTTGACTGCAACTTGACAGCACTTTCCACTGCCACATGTCTCTTTTTGTGTAGCCTTCACCTCAAAGCAACCAAAACGTATTTAGAGTTAAGAGAAATTTCTGTGTTTTGTTACAGGAGACACTGCTATTGAGAGTGGACAGCACTACTGGGAAGTGAAAGCCCAGAAAGACTGTAAATCCTATAGCATGGGAGTGACGTATAAAAATTTGGGGAAATTTGACCAGCTGGGCAAAACTAATACAAGCTGGTGTGTGCACATCAATAACTGGCTTCAGACAACTTTTGCAGCCAAACACAATAATAAAGCAAAGGTACTAGATGTTGTAGTTCCAGACAGGATAGGAGTCTACTGTGACTTTGATGGAGGTAACTTTTAGTCTATAAAAATATTTATTGAGAGAATGGAAATAATGTATTGCCATGAACAAATTTTGGAAATGTTGCAATGGATTAACTTCTGAATGCCTTTTCAGAGAAAGGGGAGAACATTGTACGGAGGGAAGATGGACTTGGGTACTTGGGTTAATCTTGTTTCTTCTAGTGCTGCAATGTCTTAAGTTTTAACCAAAGTTAAACCTAAATGTCTGAGAGAGGTGTCTCTCCACCCCTGAAATGTTAATCCTTTGAGTAGCTGTTCTTGATGCTCTTCACATCAGCTATACATTCCATAATTCCTCCGATAGGATTTGCTGAAAAATAGCTGCCAAGAAGTATACAAGGATAATAGTCCCAGCATGATAACAGAAACAAAGTAAAGCTATTAGATGTACTAAGCTGTAACTTGGGATAGATTAGGGTACTGCTGTGAAGTTTTTAAAGCTCAATGTCCTAAACACTTTTAAACCATTTCAGATATAGACCCTAGAGATTAGGTAAACCTAGTTTGATTGAATTAGGTTGCCAGAACAATGGCTAGTGATACAGCCCTGGCTGGTGCTAACTAGGCTGTACTACATTTTCCTTGTTATCTTGCCATTGAGAACAGTATAGAGAGTGAATAGAAATGTGCTTTTTGTATTTGATACTAGGACCAGTCAGTGAAATTGACTGAAGATTTTAGGGCTTTAGGATATGTATGTGTAACACCTAATCAGGTTATGGAATTAATTGCTGCAAGGTGGATAGGTCATTACTGTTGATCAGTCGTGACAGTGAAGAGCTTAATTCAGAGGAAGCATAGTTCTGTTTACCAGATGCTGAGGTCATATCAGAATGTCTATCTCAATTGTCTTGTTTGTAAGCTCTGGCCATATGGTCAGCTATTGTTGGAAGTAGGAGGGAGGACTCAGCTGACCTGTTGTTTGTTTCAACAAAATAATTACTGAAAGCTAATTTAGGAATTCGTCCCATATATTTCAAGCAATGTTCTTGCTTTTCTCTGCTACACACTTTTCTTTTGGCTACAGTGGCTGTCATAAAATATTCCATTGTAGGGCTTACATTTCTTAGTTCATAAATAATAAATCCAAACATATAGAATGTGTAGTCTTGAAAAGGCAAAAATCTGTAAAGTAACATTCTTAAAATGTTAACCTTCCTTTCTCTCTCTAGGTCAGCTTTCATTCTATAATGCAAGCTCAAAGCAACTGTTGTATACCTTCAAAACAAAATTTACCCAACCACTATTACCAGGCTTCATGGTTAGTACCTCCTTTTTTACCTTTTCACACATCTCACTTTACAGGGCTATTTCTGTATTGTTGAATTATGCTATTAAGTATAATCATTATCAGAATATAGAAAAGATTGCCAACCTAATGTCATAGTTATTTTGGGATATAGTTCTTTGTCAGTGGAGCAGTTGTTTGAGAGGGCAGGCAAACCATTGAGGTTGGGAATGGGCACAGTTCAAGCTCTTAAAAGACCCACTTTCATTTTTAAAAACCAAGCTATTAAGTCTTGTTTGTGGAAGTATTTGCATAATTTAGATTGTATAACTTGACTTCCCTGGGGTGCAGGACTTGAGGATGTACACATCAACTTGGTTAGTTTCAGTCATGTGAACTTTGGTTTGTGCAACTAACTCTGGTTGACCAGAAATGACAAACCCTGGTCTGTTGGCTTCGTGCCCAGTAGGCAGGGCATCCTCTGTGGTCAGGTGACTCAAGTGACTATTAAAGGTGATTTACTAAAGTGCCAACTAGAAACCTTTCATTTGGAATCCTAGTTGGGTGCTAGGCAGCAAACTGGGATTTGATCAAGCCAGTTTATTGTGATACCTCAGCGCAGTCAGTTATTCCTTAAAAGCAAGTATTAAAAGGAAGTGGATATACTGCAGATTTCCATGTCCTTAAACATTCTGAGACCTAGATCTGCTTATTACTGAGCTATGTGTGCTATTCACATTTGAAGAAACTCTCAAAGCAAGTCCTGTGTAACACTCCTGGATACTTTTTTGTCTGTGAAGTTTAATTTATCATCTTAATCTTGATGAAGTTAATATTTTAAGAAGGCTCTAGAACTTGGTCCATGCCACTTTATGTTAATAATGCTTAAAAGGTAACTTGAAAACTGAAGAGGCCAAAAGCTTGCACATTTTATCCATCACTTTTCTCAGTGAAAATGACAGTGAAAAACTGGTTTGATTCTTTCCTTTCAAAATGGTGGCGCATAAGTTTCTTTTGTTTGAATAAGCACTCATTGACTCAAAACAAGTATTCAAGGATGCAGAATTTAGACACTGATTCCCTAGTATGCCAGCATTATCTGTCTGATTAGTGTGCACAGGAATGAGCAATTTCTCTAAGATTTCAGGCACAGTATTTTAAGCAGGCAGAAACTTCAAGCTAAATTGCTTGTTTGAACTCCAACCAGATATTTACTAGCTTGAAATTTCCTTCTAGCTCTGGCCACCCTCACTACAAAATCAGTTATTTTATTCCTACCCCTAAGAAAATCGGTATTCTGTGAAAAGAGTTGTGGATTCTCAGCATCCCTACAAAATTACAGAACAAATATACAGAATCATCAGATGTAAAGCATGTTGCATTTGCTCTTGAACAGTGATCTCCAGTATGGCACTGTAGGCATCATGCTGCCCACCCGTGAGTTCTTGGTGCCCATTTGCTTCTTCCCCAAAGCATAGTCAGCCCTGGCTTCCCTGCACCTTAAAGGAGTAGAAAAGAGCAAGAGTCCAGTAGCACCTTAAAGACTAACAAAATATGTGGGAAGGTATGAGCCTGCCACATATTTTGTTAGTCTTTAAGTGCTCCTGGTCTCTTGCTCTTTTCTACTGTTATAGACAGACTAACATGGCTACCCATCTTGATCTGTCCTCATTAAAGGAGGAGAACCCAGAACCGACTGACTTTGTAGTAGGACAGTGCTTGACTTGTAGCTTGCCAGCATATTCTGGTTGGCCCCAACCCTCCATGGCAGCCATTTTCTGGTGGCGGCCATTCCATGTTCTTAAAATTATAGAAGCACCCACAGGCTCAACAAGATTTATTTATTTATTTATTTATTCCGTTAGATTTCTTGACCGATCTTCCCTGCTTACGTGGGGCTCAGGGTGGTTTACAACGGAATTCAATTCATTATAAAAACAATTAAAACCATAAAAAATCAATATTAGAAACATTCAAACATAAGTATTTGAAAACATTTTAAGAACAAGATGGCATATCTAGCATTCAGTTATGTGAGGTGATCGGCAGATGTAAGGAACCGTCGCTGACCTCAACCAAAGGCCTGGTGGAATATCTCTGCCTTACATGCCCTGTGAAACTTTTAACAGGTCAGACAGGGCATGGATGTCATTCAGCAGGGAGTTCCACCAGGCTGGGCCAGGGCCGAAAAGACCCTGGCCCTGGTAGAGGTCAGCTGGATATCCTTGGGGCTGGGAACCAACAGAAGATTCTTATCTGCTGATCTTAATGCCCTTCGGGGGACATATCTGGAGAGGTGGTCCTAGAGGTATGTAGGTCCTCGACCGTAAAGGGCTTTAAAGGTAAGCACCAAAACCTTGAATCTGATCTGGTGCTCCACTGGCAACCAATGATTGGAGACTTCTGCTTTAGAATGTATGTGGATTTCCTCCATTGTTTCTGTTGTGTTATGTTAAGATGTGATGTATTCTAACATGGCGTGTGCTTCACATTACTTTGTGGAAATGCATGCAGGGATGAATAGTCATATTTCAAATATTGGCCTTAATTTTCTAGGTCTGGTGTGGTGGTCTCACAGTGACAACAGGACTGCAGGTGCCAACAGCTGTGAAAACGCTACAGAAGAGTGAAAATGGATTGAGTGGTTCAGCTAGTAGCCTAACCAATGTCGCCCAGTGATGTTGCTGCTATAGGTTAACTAATGTTTTGCTGCAAGTGAAATTAAGGAGAGCTTGCAAGCAATGGTTTTATGTGTTCCTGCTGCTTCTAAAGCCTGAGCACTAATTTGTGCAGAATACTTGGGCCTGAGTGGAATATTGGCAGGAGCATACTGTGACAGTGTAATAGGAAATAGACTGATCTTTTTTTAAAAAAAGAAAAGAAAAAAAGAGGGGCATAGAGGTAACTACAAGTATGTGACTATTTCTATTAGACTGAACTTGATTACTTGTGGCTGCTTCATCTTTTCAGTATGATAAGGATAAGTATGATCTTAGTCTAAAATCTGCATTGCTTTCCTTCTCTTGTCAATTTCTAGCACTTGTCCCTTTGACCTTGACAAAAAGTAGATAAACTGGGGATCCTACACAAAAGCTTTAAAAATGAGAACCTTCTGGACCCAATTTGAACCTACAGATTTTGACAGAGTGGGGAAAGATACATATACTTACATTTGGTCACTGTTCTTTCATTCAGGGTAGATAGTATACCATCAGGCATCATGGCTTACTTTAACAAGGTTTACCAAGTCTGTGTAGATAATGCATTCTAAACCTATTTTGGGTGCTGTGTCAACAAGCCATGCAGAATATGAAATGGGTTATCACCTGGTTATGAAAGATTATAGTATTGCTGACCAGTTTAGCACAGGAAAGTTTTGAAGTATTTCTGCTTCTCCCCCCCCCCCCCCCCAAACCTGGTCTGTAATTAGAGGGTAAAGAAACTTCTGTGCCCTGTATCTCTGGGTGGGGGGTCTCTCTAGTGTTTGTGTATGGACAGAGATCATGACAAATTTAAGATTGTACCCTTATTTGGCATAAGCTTATACTCTGAATCCATTGGCATTTCGGTAGGGTATGTCCTGAAATTCTGCCTAATAGAATTGGAGTCCATAATAAGCTCCTAGCTGCATGAAATACCTTAACTTGAGAACTTAATATGTTATGTATTGAATTATATAAGTCCTCTGTGATCTTGGCTAGATAAAAAGTGGATTGTACATTCCCATTTTGAATGTCTCCATAACTCCTCCCTTCCTCCCATGGTGTTAGAAAAGATTATTAAGGCCATGCACTGAAACTTAAGGTTGTATGCTAATGTGCTGCCAGCCTCCCTAATATTTTAGCTTGGCTCACTTCTTCAGTATGTAGGACTTAGTATTTGATTTTTTAAATTTATTTTTCTGTCGGTTTGTTGGCTGACTTGACAACTTTACAAAAGTGAACAAAGCAAACTGCTTTTGGAACTCTCATCTATTTTTGAGAAATTAATTTTCCCTTCATAGAAAAGTTACACTACAATTTGGATGCCTTTTTAAAAAAAATTGTACAGTTCAGTGGAATTTCCTGTATGGGCTTTAATTTATTTCAAGATTTTCCTCTTGCAAAAGGTTTCTTTGGCAGCATATAAAACTAAATATTCTCACGTCAACAGAATTCAAGCTATTAGCCCCTTTCAAAGCCAAGCTTAAATATGGATTCTAAGAAGGAACCAACCCCCCCCCCATCTCATGCAGCAAGACTCCTACACTTTAGTGATGCCACTCTATTTGTGGCTCAGCCTCTTTACACTCTTGTTGTGGGGGAAAATGAGGATGTTCTGAGTGACCGATTCTCTTCATGCCCGTTGAATTAAATGCCAGCTACCATTTGAGAGGGAAGCAGATTGTAGTACTTCTAAAATGTCTTACTGATGTGTTGAATATTGTAAATAAGCTAATTAATCTGTATCCAGATATTCCTAACACTGGAATGACATTTAGGTATAAAGTACTAGCTTTGTTTTGCTCTTCTTTGCTGTAAACAGTTGACATGTGCCCTGCTGGTAACAACAGCATTGCTGCATAAGGAAAGAGTCTGCAAGCAACTTGAGTGTGGTTTTCAAAGCTGAATAGACGTCATCCTTCTGAATTAATTACATATGCAAGGTGCTTCCAATTATGCAGACTTTTTTGTGAGTTTTCCAAAACTCATCTGATTTGCAACTGTTATTCCAGATGCACCCTTAGTGTTGATCTAGAAGTAGAGAGATGGGTTTTTCTACCATTATAGGAAGGATCATTACTGTGAACTAGCCTGAGGCCCAGGTGCTTAGTTCTCTTGCTGCTTAACAGGGTAGTCCCATATCAGAGGAAATGCCTTAAGCACTTTAGATCTTTTTTTCCCTTTATACCTTGGAGTTAACAATCCTCCATCTGTTAGTTCTCTGGCAAGCATGCAGATTAGTGCAATTGAGCAACATGGTCACTCAACTGGAATGCTTTTTGTTGGCTCTTCAGGTGGAGACATGTTTATGTAGTCTAACAAACAAGGTGTAGTGTTTTCCCAGTGTGTACATAATTTTCTTGGCTTGCCCACTGTAAAATTTAAAGTATTTTTGTATTTGAAGCTAATGAAGACTTCTGTTTGTATATTTGCGGAGGGGGGGCACTAAATGTGTGTGTTTAGTTCATGGAAATCATGGAATTTTCACTTCGTGTAACATAATTATGTAACTAAGAAAACTCTGTTCCCTTTTATGGAATACAGTAGCAAATTGAATATTCTATTGTACTGAAATACAAGACTTTGTATGACCTTCCTGGAAGCTGTAAGAAGCAGCACATTTGAAAGAGCAGCTGAAAAACCAGGCCATACAAAGAATACCATGAAAGGGATTTCAAGGCTTGTTTTTTTTACTGTTGGCATAGGATAAAAATCCAGATTATTCCAGTCATTATCAAGCCATTCTGCTTTCTGAAGGTTGCAGAAATGTCCTTTAAATATAGGATTATCTTCTGTATGTGTTATGTCTCACTAGGACTGAGTTCTGTTTTGGGTGTGTAAAATAGCCATTGCCTGCCTTTGAGTCAAGCCCATAGTCTGGTTAACATTTGGCACTAATTATGTTACCTGGTGTGGTATTTCAGCTGGGCTTCTCGGTGTGATGGTTACACTTAACTGATGTAGTTTCACACTTTTCCTCAGCATCGAAATGAAATCTTTTGAAAGCTTACTGACTTGAATAGGAAACCTAAACCTCTGTTCCTAAGTACTGTACAATGGGCTTTTCCTACATCTCTCCATCATAAGCCAGCTCTTCTGTTTTCACCACTAGGAAAGTTCCGTTTGTTTAGTTATCAGCACCAGTAACGATTTGTGCATGTGCCTTTAAAACAAACAGCTCCATGTCATTCCTTTACTCATGACATTAGATGTTGAGAGACTAGAATGCATTCTCGCACCAATCCTAAACAAGGAAACTGGCACATTGACAGTACCTCAGGTATTCAGTAACCGGTTGTTCATTCTTTATCATTGTGAGTATCCTAAGACAACAGTCCTACCTGCCATAGCAACATTGTACCACTGGGGTGCCTTAGAGCCCATGGAGTGTTTTTATTTGCTGTGTCTCTAATTCAAACATGTCTCTCAGAGGTTTTGTACTAAATAAACATTTGAAAAACTACCTTGTTTGCTGTCTGACTTCTTCAGGATCGGATACACTTGGATGACGGGTAAATTAACATTTCTTAACATGTTTCATTTACTTCATTTAAGTCCCACCTTTTCTGCCCAATGATGACCCAAAGTACTTTGCAACATTCTCCTCTTCATTCTGTCCTCATATAAACCCTGTGAGAGAGGCTGTGAAGATAGGCTCATTGAGGAAGACTCAGCATGGGTTCTGTAAGGGAAGATCTTGTCTCACTAACCTGTTAAGTGTTTTTGAGGGGGTGAAGAAACGTGGAGACGGGTGACCCAATAGATGTTGTTTACCTTGACTTACAGAAAGCTTTTGATAAAGTTCCTCATCAAAGGCTCCTAAGTAAGCTCAGTAGTCACAGGATAAAAGAACAAGTCCTATTGTGGATCAAAAGCTGGCTAATTAATAGGAAACAGAGTGGGAAACAAGACGTGAAGGGTCCTGCTTGGCTCACCCAGAGAGAAGTAACAAGGACGCTGGAAAGCCTCAGGGCAAACGGGAGCTGGGAGGAGGCAGGGAAGTTTTCGTGGGTGAACAGCACCCATAGACAGTTTTAGGCGCCTGCCTCGAGCGCCCCCTCGTGGGGGGTGCCAGACTGGCCTGCCGCCCCGCCCCTCTCACCCAGGTCTCTCCAAAAGCCCTGCTGGCTCTCGCCAGGCTCTGCACTTCAGGAGCTGCGCAATCCCAGCACTTGGGCACCACGACGCAGCAGCACATCTCGCCGCTCGCCCTGCCTCCATCTTCTCCTCTCTCAGCAATCGGGGAATCAGGAAAGGAAAGCCTCTCTCACACACCCCGCGCACGCGGAGCTCCCTTTAAAAAGCGGCCTTGATGGAGTCAGAGTAGCCGCACCCCTGCGATCCTGCTCGCCCCTCGCCGCCAGACCCCCTCCCACGCTGCGCCTGTGGCTTCTTTGCCCGGCAGAGAGGCTGCTCTGCTGCGGGGTAGAGCTTGGCTTGGCTTTCGCGCGCCCCATGCTGAGACACGAATCATCTGGCTTGTTTTTTCCAGCGCTCATGGGGCCGAGCAAGATCTCCATGGGGGGGGGGTCTGGAGGAGGGGGATGAGTGCCAGGAAAAGCAGTTCTTCCTGAGTGGCAGCAGCACCTCGAAATAGACCCTCCCTGGCAGCAGCTTCGGCCCTCCTAGGAGGAAAGTTTTCAGTTACATCCTCCGGAAGTGCCTTGGAAGGCTATTGTTGACCAACTGCGTTTTTATTTTTCTAAAGAGTTTTCTAAGAAAGGGGGGGAAACTTGTGTGTCTGCTAAAATAGATTCTTGACAGAGGCTCCCTCAGAGTCACAGCTGTACATGTTGGATGACAGAATTTCTCTGCTTACTGCAACCTGGATGCTGTCCAGTATACAGCATGAATGTTTTGACAGTTCCCAGGGCTTGTTTTATGTCCCTGTGTGTGGTTTTGTGTGCATCCACGCATGTGCAAAAAACCCAGAGCTGTTGGGTTGTTGTTGTTTTTTACTGTGCTAAAAAATAGCAGAATGTTACATTTGAGTCTTAAGAAAAACAGCAAAAGAATCACTGTGTGGTCAGGTGATGCACATTTTAAAACACTGGAGAACATCGCTTGCTGTCTCCTTCGGCATCAATGCTGGTGAGCATTTGGAAAGCAGCAGACAGTTATTAACTATGCACCACTATCAGGAAGCATCGTCATGTGAATGAGTCACTGTAACACATTTTATGCAGAAGAAGAAGAGACATGCTATTAACTCTGTTTCTGGGAGAGAATTATTAGGATT